>NC_056729.1:688205062-688250062 GCF_019279795.1 Protopterus annectens | reverse complement strand
ACCAGTCAGCAGAGTCCATAAACCGATTTTAATAAAGAATAAAACACATGAACGCAGCCACATAAAACATATTGTATTTTAGCATTTTTTAACCTGATTTTAAGAAGCCTTTTAGTCCTTTTAACATGTTTGTGATGAATATTTATGAGTTTTACGATAATGATGCCTTAAAGATCTGCGGTGGTGGTGCTGCAGTAGCGTTGTCGCCTCACAGTAAGACGCTGACCGGTTTGACTCTTAGCTAGAGCGTCTTCTGCGTGGAGACATGCGTGAATGGGCGTACCTTCGTTGAAGGTTGTGCATTAGGGCTGGTAACTCAGCACGTAAAAATCAACTGCCAATCATTAGCGGACCGGAGTTCCGCTGTGGCGACCCCTAACTGGGAAAAGGCGAAAGACACAACAACAACGATAATGATGTCTTAACGATTTGTCTTTTTGTATTGGTCAGTTTGTTTGTCAGGATGCTATATAACCCTGAGTTTGACTGTTAGATCCACATCTGATGAAGTTTGAAAATTTTGTTTTATGTGGCTGCGTTCATGTGTTTTATTCTTTATTAAAATCGGTTTATGGACTCTGCTGGCTGGTTTTGACTCCTTGGTACCTTGGATCTGTTTCTTGGTGTTTGTTGGGTGCCAATTTGCCTCTTTTTTATGTTTATCTTAGAGTTAGAGTCTAGGTCACATTCCCTACATGTCAAGGTGTGCATGGTAGCAGAGCTCTGTTGCAAAAATCCTTTAATAGTATCACTTACAGTTTCAGTATTTTCTGCAACTGTCATTCATATTTTACAGTTCACAGCTGCAGAATTCATATTTGTGCATCTTGCACTTTCAGTAGGCAGTCTTTTAAAGCACTTACACACAACAGAAGTCAAACTTCCTCATCAAGTTCAAAAGAATGTTGAAGGTTTGTCTCTTAAATAAACTACTATACTGAAACCAGATATTTTTATACTACTAAAACACTAAACATTATTTTTCTTAAAGTAAATAAACACTCATGGGAGACAAAACAAACAAAAAACAAATCACAACAAATATTTTTAATTAAAGTTGAAGCTCTCAAGGCATTTTTTATACATGTTGATGTCTGCTGACAATCCCATCATCCAAAGCTTACCTTTCTCTTGCACTGATGTCTCTGGCAGTCCCTCATCTTAGTACATTTTGAATCACACAAGTACTCTTTATGGCATGGCATAAGCTTGATATGCTTTTTGCAGCGACACTGTTTTTCTACAACCTAGAATTGAGATGAAATACATATGGTTATCTGGAACACAAGAAAAACTGTCTATACACATAGACAGATACACGTGTGTATACACTTACATACACTCGCATATATATATATATATATATATATATATATATATATATACACACACACACACACACACACACACACACACACACACACACACACACACACACACACACACACACACACACAAATCAGCTTTAGATTACCACTCCTTTTACATAGTTGGGCAAGTACACTTTTATTAAGACACTTACACAACAGCAATCTTTAAAAACAGAAGACTGTGGCAATAACAAATACTGTGTTCAACAAGCTTCCATTTCTTTTCTTTTTTTTCCCAAATCTTTGTTTTTATTTTTTTGTTGTTTCATTAAACAAATTGTTAAATACAATATACAGTAACAGGTGATACTACATTGAAAGTAAACATTTACAAAGTTACATAAAGCAACCGTTCATTCTAGTAATTGACAAGTACCTTTAAAGTTTGTTTTTCTCAATATGAAGAGAAACAAGGATTAACAGCAGAACAAGATGAACAGACATATGAGAAATATGACAATATTAACATTGTTAATATACAATGTAGCTTTTTGTACCCACTCAGAATGTATTTGATAACTATACATTGTTAGAGAATACAGGAAAAACACAAAAACAACAACAAAAAACTGCTATATACAACTATTTACAAATAGTGCTACAATATGACAGGATTCTAATTACAATTACCAAGACATGATAATTCTTATCTTTGTATGCATCTTATATACAGGTAACCATTAGAGAGCACAGCGGAGTAAGATTCTGATGAGGAGGAGACTGGTGGCAATACTACCAAAGGACAATATATATAGAAAAACATTGTTTGCTATGTTAAGATGCAATCAAGGGTAATACTCTAGAACCTGAGGTATTAACATTGTTAGTGGTTAGTTTATGAGATAAAATATACTTGGATGCCTTGCTCTTAAAGTTGTCCCAATCTAGTTTAGATTAATCAGTTCTGCGTAACATACAGCGTGATTAACATGAAAAGAGCAATCTGTATCTTGAGATCACAGTAGAGGTTATGTCCGCATGGCATATAAGAAGTATAGCGAATTCCCAGGAGAGAGTGGATTTACATTGCCCATTTTTTCAACTTTGATCCTTAGGGAATTCCATAGATTATGAGCATATTTACAGTCCCACAGAATGTGTAGGAGGTCAGCTGTAGCTGTGGGACAAAAAGGACAAAGGGGTAAAGTGTTAGGAAAACAAGAGTTTAAACGTTCTTGAGTATAGTAAGCATTATTATTAATCATTAACTGGGTATATAATGGCTTCTTAAAAGGGGCAAAACTGTTTGTGTGGTTAACTGCTTGGGAGAGATGAGCATCTGTCAGGTCAGGGTTTTTGTTTCTCCAATATTGTGCAAATGTAATAGAGGACTGGCATCTAGCTGTAGAGACTAGCTTGTAAGTGATTGAAAGCATCTTCTTTTTGGTTTTTAGACATTTCAGGAGTGAAGTAGCCACGCTTATTTCTTCTTGTAGCTTATATGGGAAGCATCCTAAGGTAGAAATTAATTCTTTGATTTCACTCAAGATTATTGTGCATTTGCTATTTAAGTTTTATTCTGCTACCATTAAGCGAGTTGGTCCTTAAGATGAAAGAATCCCACACAGTTAAGATTTTAATTTGAGGGAATTGATCTAGGTTTAGCACTTTGTTACCCAATTTTAGATTTGGGTTCAGGTGAATGGGATGTTAATCTTATGCTTAATTAGATTATTTAATGTCTTTCAATAAAGATTTATTTATTAAGGGTAATGCTTTGGGGTTTATTTTACAACTTTTCACATGAGCCTGCCAGAGATCAATCCATTGAGGAAAGTGAGTTATTGCATTTGGATTATGGTCTGCGATTAGTAAGATTCTACAGATTATGTCATAATACAATCTGAAATCAGGCATCCCCAGTCCTCCCTTGTTTTTTGGCAGCATTAATCTTGATAAGGAGATTCTAGGATTTTTAGGGAACATATACATTTAGTTAAGGTTCTGTTCATTTTTTTGAAAAAGTTTTGTTGCGACCCTCAAGGTCTTTTTTACAGTTTTAAACCACATTTGCAGTAAAAAGTTCCCAGTGCAAGCTCCATTTAGCAGGCTGAGGCTCCCTTGCAAAGTTCCATATTAAGGAAAGTAACAATTATCTCCCTAACACCAGTAAACGCGTCTGCACCTTTTCTGGATGTTTTTCAACGTCCTGTGTACAGAGGGACGAATTATGCTGTGGCACAGCACTATTTCCTTCCTTCATGCAAGGATTCGCTGGGTAATGGATTCCCAGCTCAGAAATCATTGTTGCAGCCCACCTTAAAAGGATTCAAAAGGGGAAGGGAATGGAAAAAAGAAAAAAAGAGGAGGAAGGAAGGAAGGAAAGAAAATGGAAAAACAAAGCAGCAAATCAGCGATGAAATCAAAGCAGCACATTCACTGACAGCATCGGAGATGTTCACCTTCTACAAGCAGCCTGCAACTGCTCATCAAGTCAGGATAAATGCAGTAACTTTAAGTTAGCATACCTAAAGCTAACTGACAACAAAAATTAATAGCAAGCAGCTTCATTAACAAACAGGAGCTGTTCTTCTGTATGTAATATGCTCAATAATATGCTAATGGAAAAGCTAGTGTGGTTTGAAGTACAATTTAATGACTATTTCCTAGCTATAATTTTTTTTTTCTTTCTCCTTGGAGGTCAAGAAAATGGACTGCAATGTTGCATTTACTCAGACTTTTTAGTGTTGTCTTGTTCTGTGACATGGTCTATTGTAAAAAGTCTTTTGTTAAGAGAGAGTATCTGACTGAATCTAACAGTTTACAAGCCAGTCTACGTTCTTTACAGCAGTTTGGTCTGAGCATTGTAAAACTGTAATGTAATGTAACGCTGTAGCTACATAAACTATGCAATTAATAACAAATACCAATTTCTTTGCATTATGTAAGCTATAGCAACATATCGTAGCATTTAAGGGACACTATGTGAGGTGGTGAAGGTTGCACATCTTGTGTCTTAGTGTTTGTATATAATAGGTATCTAGTTTTATTAGATTTGTTTACATTGAAATGGCTTGTAATTATTTAAACTCAAATCTTATTGCAATGTCCTGCTATTTATCTGCTTTACAAAATACCTTGTTAATCTTTCTCTTAGAGATCGTGGGTATGTGCTTAGGCACAGTTAGGGATCCAAGAGATTTTAGTGCTACAAAACATCGAATCTTGCCATATTTCTACCCAAATCCTTCTGATGACTTGAGGAAGAAAACATACTTAGAACCACATTTAATTACACTTTACATCTGTTGTGTGTATTTATGCTGGGGGAGGTAGACTCACGGAATGTGAAGGGTTTGCCTGATGTTAAAAAAAAAGATACTCCTCCTCCATTTACTGTACCAATCCCAGGCAAGCATTATATTTCTCCAAGAGACCCACCTGTTAAATGATGATTGGAACAAAGACAGGGCGAGACCCTGGTTAACCAAAGTTATTGCCTCGGGTAGAAAAAACAACTCAAAGGGATTAGCTATTTTGATTAAAAAAATCATTTAAGGAGGGGGTTGTAGACTATGGTGCACATACTATTGGTAGATTGTGTTATTTTAGCTGCATTGATCCCATAACCTATAAACCCACACTTTTTCTAAATATATATGCCCCCTGCGTAAACCAACAAGACTTTATAGTTCAGATCTACAACTTACTGTCAAAATTCCCAGAACATAATTATATAATAGGGGGTGATTGGAACATGGTTAGTGACCCTCTAAAATAGATCCAACAAAAATAAACAATAACCAAGCTTTAATTGCCTTATATCAACTAACACTAGAATTCACCGTAGTTGACCCCGCTCTCTCAATCAATTCAATAATGCTGACAGATTCACATTTTACTCACCATGCTATAAAGTCATGGTCAAGGATCGACTTTTTTCTGATCTCAGATTCCATCTTAAACGAAAAAACTATCTATACAAACAGTCTGAGATTTCTATCAGACCATTCCAAAATAACTCTGAAGCTTTTTCTCTTAAATAATACACCTAAACAAAACAACTACCACTTCTGGTCCCCAACTCCAGATCTTCTTAAAAAGGAAGAAATAGTTAATAAAATCAATACTTATATTAGATGAACTTAATACTGACTTATTAACTTCAGACATCACTCTGGACATTCTGTGGGCAGCCACAAAAGTTAAAAACCATGGGCTGATGATCCAAAAGGCCTCGTATTTAAAAAACTTGCTACAGAGAAAGAGACCGAAATTAAACAGAAAATCCAAGAAATTGAAAAATCGCTCCAAGAAAACTTCCGCCCTGAACTTGAAGCCCAACTCATCAACCAACAGAAATAATTATATCATTTGCATGCTCAAAATCTCTCATTCAGAGAAATGAAACTCCTAGACAATTACTCTGAAGAGAGTTAACAGCCCTCTAGGTTATTAGCTAGGCTCAAAAGTTCAACAAGACCCACAAAAGCACAAATAATCAAGATATAATATGTATCTTTGAAAATATCTATGAAAGAATACATGGACCACAGAAGAAAACAGATCCACACTCTCATAACTCCTCTTTTAACGCTATTACATTCCCCAACATTGGAAAGCACCAGTTTGAAAATCTAGAGTCCCCTCTAAAAACTGAAGAAATTATGGAAGCAATAAAGAGTTGAAAAAGTAAAAGCCCCAGGTCCTGCTGGGTTTACTTCGAATTTTTATAAAAAGTTTGCCTTGAAACTTGTCCCTATCCTTCTTAAAGTCTTTGATCATATTTGTAAATATGGCTTTGCTGATTTATATCAACTCTAAAACCTTCTTTGTTCATAAACACAACACTGACAAATCTAATCCATCAAATTATAGGCCTACTTCACTTATCAAGGTAGATGTCAAAATTCTGGCTATGACTCTAGCCAATAGAATTAAACAAGTCATCCATACAATTATATCCCCAGAGCAATCAGGATTCAAGAAGGGAAGACAAACTTGGGACAGTACACTTACCCTAGAAGCAGCTATACAATTTACTGCAAAACACAAATTCCCCCTATACCTTATGACACTGGATGCTACAAAGGCTTTAGACAGAGTAAACCATGAATTTTTATTCTTAACTCTACAACAATTCAACTTTCCAGACAGTTTCATAAATATAATTAAAATCTTGTATAACGCTTCATATACTATGCTAGTAATCAATAAACTACACTCATCCAAAATAGCACTAGACAGGGTTGTCCCCTCTCACCATACCTCTTGAACATATACATTGAGCCCCTATTCTTATACTTAACGGAAAAAAACTTTCACCGTATACCCAACATTCCAGGGAATAGTCTTGCTTTTTCAGCATTTGCAGATGACCTTATTATATCAGCTTCCCAACACTGATCTTACTAAAGTCCAAAATACAATTGAAATCTTCTCGAAAACGTCCAACTACGAAATTAACTCCCTCAAAATCTCTTATTTTTCCAATTGATCCGAACAGTCATAAAGAAGCTCTTTTTCCCATATCCCAAATAAAGCTGAACTACTTAAATATCTAGGCATACTATTTGACCATAATCATAAAAGCCTTACAAAATAGTCTCCTTAGAGTATGGTTGTCCATAGAGAATGATTTAAACAGATGGAAAAACATGAAATTCTCCTTCTTGTCTAAAACAGCAATACTAAAAATTAATGTTCTACCCAGAATACTGTTCCAGTTTAATGCAACAAGCTTCCATTTCTTAAGATCTGGACAGATTCAAGTAGTAGGATAAATCAAGTCTTACACCTTCAGAGGTGCAAGACTCTCCCATACCTCGTTTATTTTTCACTCACTTTTTTTCCTTAAAGCCAGTATGCCATGTGTGACAGTGCACCTGTAGTAAGCAAATATTCAGTGCTCAATCTAAAATGTGTATAAGCAAACCACAGTATAGGAAAAGCTATGAACATTCTCAAGCAACTCATACAGTTAACAGTAAGATTTTCTCAAAGGGAACTATTAAGAGTACAGTACTTAAGTAAAGCGACCGTTTGGTAACACAGTCTTGTCAAACTGTACAAACATAGGTTTTGACAATGTGCATTTCCTGTACCTTGGAGTGAGAGAGGCCTTAATAGTAAACCACAACCACATATGCCCAAATGCACCTGTGAAATGGATCCAACAATCCTTAAGTAAAATTAAAAGGGACTCCGCCAAAGGCCTTAATGAGCTGAATGATTATTTTCTTTTTAAACCAACTAAGGGAAATGATTACCAAACATTACTGTTACTGTTTCAATGAAATTTAAAATTGCATATGCTCCTGAGCCATGGAAAGTTGGATCCATCACCCCATTTCACTAGGGTGGTGGTGTTACTTACCAGCATACTTGGGAAATGCTGTGTGTGAACATTACTGCTCTTTATTCCTAAACTTACTTCAGGAAAAGGATATTAATCTGCACAGCTTCGAAGGTAGCCGTTCTTGTCTTTCCAACTTTTTTTCCCTTAATGCTTTTTGCCCACAGACCAGTCAACCACCAACTCCCCCCAATCAGACATGAAGTCATTTTTCAGAGTCATATAGTAAGGATTGTAATTTAGGTAGTCATGAAGGTTGCCTGGGTCCTCACCATCCTGGCAATGATGGAATTTGTTAATTTTGGCCTAACCCCCTCCTCTGGGTGAGTGGGACAACAAACGCCTTCCTTTACACAAATACATACTCCTCTTACACTTGCTTGATGAAAGCTTGTGCCAAATGGAGACTTTGTGCCACGTTAAAGACTAAGCTTGTGGGCCTGGTTCCTTATGCAGAAGAATTGCTACAGCCTATGACTGGGTCTGTCTTCTAGGATGGGCATTCCTATCCTCCCTGCCACTACTGTCAAGCAATTGAGTCACTAATCGAACACGAGGCACCTCGAGTCACCCAGACAGTGTTCAGGACAGTATCCCCGCATGCCATTTGAGATGCCTGTTCTTGTCTTTCAAATTTGATAAGCTTTTATAGAGTAATGTCTGGTTCAACTGATTGGCATTGCTGTTGATGTTGGTTACACAGATTTGGCTAAAGCCTTTGTTTCAATCCCTCATGTTAAAATGCTAGATAGAGTAAAGAAAAGTTTAACTAAGTGGCAAAATAATTCTAAGTGCCCCCTTTCTGCTATTAGGTGGCAGTATTAACTATGGATTACTTAGCTCTCCAGCTCTTGTAGCTCCTGGAGTAAAGAACACCATATGTTGAGCCTGCTTTTCTTTTGCCCTCACCTCCGTACTTTTTCCCTTCAGCCATAAAAGGATATCTCTGACTTACCTGTTCACTTACATACCTTACCGATTGTTTTTCGTTCCTTCTTTTGCTTCCCCCAGCTGGGTCGGGCGGTGTATTGTGCGCAGGTCATAACCTCTAGCTATTCCACCACTATGTCCTGGTACCCCCCCCCCCAGTGTACTACATTCTAAGCTGTGTTTTTCCCCTCCCATTTCAATGGGAAAACACATGTAGGGGTCAGCTTTGACTGGCGCCATTTTTAAATCTCAATATTCGCGGTGGTACAGTGGTAACATTGTTACCTCACAGCAAGAGGTTCTCCTGTTCGATTCTCGGCTGGAGTGCCTTCTGTGTGGAGTCTGCATGTCCTCCCCGCGGTCGAGTGGCCTCCAAAAGACATGCGTGAATTGGCTTGCCTTTGCTGAAGGTTGGGCGTCGGGCTGGCAACTCAGCACCATAAAAAATCAACTGCCAATCACTAGCGGACCGGAGTTCCGTTGTGGCAACCCCTAACCGAGAAAAGCCGAAAAGACAAACAACAAACTACACACTGTATGCATATCCCTTTCCCTCCACATTGTGTGCTTACCAGTAAGTAGCGCTATTTTACATCATTTACTGTTGTCTTATCTAACCATAGTTGCTAAAAACTTCTTTAGCTTTGTTGTTGCTAGATTCGTAATTATTAGTCTTGTGATTTATTCAACAGTACTTCACAGTGGCCTAATGGATAAGGCATTGGCCTCCTAAGCCAAGGATTGTGGGTTCGAGTCCCATCTGGGATGATATAATCTTAGGGTTGGGAGGGTGGCCTAATGGTTAAGGTGTTTGCCTTGTAAACACAAGGTGCAGGGTTTGAGTCTCACAAGGGATAATTGGCTAGGCTTAAAATGACTCGCAAGGGCAGTTAGCTTAGTACTAATCTATGAACCTATGAACAAGATTTGTAATTATTACAGTCTTGTGATTTATTCAATAGTACTTCACAGATAAGACACTATATGTATCGAGTTAGAAATGCATTATGTGACTGTATACCACTATTTTTCTTAACTGCCTCTGCTGCATTAACTATAACATTAGCGAAGCTAATTTCCTACTTACTACTACTTGTTTCCTATTTATTCCTAAATCTCTCCAAGACATTTGACACAGTCTCTCACTCTAAACTGATAACTAAACTCTATGACCTTCATCTCTCTACCCTCTCTATAAACTGGTTTTCTAGCTACTTATCTAACAGACAACAATCCATACGCTGGCAAACTGTCTCTTCCCAGTTTCTTCCTGGCAATACTGGTGTTCCCCAAGCCCCTACTTTGGGCCCTCTCCTGTTTAATATTTTCACCAATAGGTTACACTCTACTAACCTCTCTACACTTTTACAATATGCCGACAACTCCACCCTTATCACCACCGCCCACAGCATTCTTGTACTCCTTGCTCTCACACAAGACACTTTCTCTTTTGTCAAAACCTGGCTCACAGATAATCAACGAATACTAAATCCTAAAAAAATAAAATAAACTTCTGCTTTTCCTCCCTAAAACACTGGCACAACATAAACCCTCTTTCTCCACCACCTCCCTTAACAATACCATCATCAAACCTGAATCCCATACAAAATTACTTGGTGTTACTATTGACGAACTAAAATTCGACATACATATCCATAAAGTATAAAAAAAAAAAAATCATAAATTGCCTTCACCCTCCATTAACCCTCCCTAGCCTAGTCTCTCCTCTTACCCTGTCTTCTGTATGCAGCTCCAGTCTTTACTAACCTTCAATCATCACTTCTTACCAAATTAGAGCAAACTTACAATAAAATAGCTAGATTTACCGCCATTCTCCCAAACAAATCCTACCACTGCCTCGCCCTTAAGTCACTACGTTGGCCTGAATTCTCTAAACAGCTTCTTCCACAATTGCATATTACTCACTTCATCCTGTATAACCCCCACTTCCTGCCCCTCCATCTCTAATATTGTATCTCAATATAACCCCAGACGTCTGCTTCGTACAACTGGCGCACAACTTTTTGAGATCTATAAACCATCTAAAACTATTGGAAAGTCTCTTTATACTCTGTAGCTCACACCTGGAACACTCTTCCTGTTTATACAAGACATATCCCCCACAAGCTCCAATTCAAACTAGAACTTAAAAACTATCTACAAAAAAATGGTCATGTTCTTGTCAGTCTCTGACCTGATAACCAATAGTTTTCTTCCTATTGCTTACTCTAATTTTTTCTCTTTTCTAATGACACTAATGCAACACATCTTTATTTTGTTTCTTGAAAGCTTTTTTGCATATCGTTTATACTACTGCAATTTTATTTCTATTGCTGAAACAAGTTCAGTACTGTACTGTATAAAACAGAGGATTTCATCTTATGCATAAAGTTATTGTAAATAGATCCATTGTACTTTTATTTCAATCGTGTACAACTACAATTGAATTTGGAGCTTTTTCCTCAGGTCTGCACTGAAAATGGGCCCCTGGCTCAGTTGGACCAACCCGATTAACAAATGACAATAAATAAAATAAATAATTAACTCTTTCATGGATTAGTAACTGGCTTAAGGAATGACCGTAATTAGGGACTCTACTTCCCATAAAAACAAGACTTGGGTGTTAATGACCAAAATAGCCTACAATGGTTAATGGATGATTAGTAAGAATGGGCAACAACCAACCAAGTACTGTTTAACATCAATAAATCGCGGACTATGCACTTGGGTACCAATAATCAGCATTAACAGACAGTGGAGGAAAACAATGCCCACACACACACACACACACACACACACACACACACACACACACACACACACACACGTAGTAAACCAACAAATTCAGCAAAAGGGCACTATGAAGCTGAAGACATCAAGAGGTAAAAATCCACTAATTTTACTACTGCTTAACTGGATCACCACATTTTCATCCTCTAGAAAAGGACTTCATCAGATAAAAAATACAGTCCAAACTTGTGCCCTAAATACCCCAACCCCTCACAGTTAAATAATTATACAATTAAACAATTAAATTTCTCTATAACCCTAACGTTCCGTTATAATACACTACAACTATTATCAAAATATTCAATCCACCTTATCCTATATAAAAAAATCTAAAATACCTAATTTATTTAAATACATTACAAAATATAGTGCGTGGGAAAGACTGTATGCAAACTTAAAAGGAAAATGTATTAACATTTAAATGAGGTACAGAATAAAGAAGAGAAAAATGCACTGTATAAACACACTCTGGGTTGCAAATATGCTAGTTTTACTTTCTTTGTGTTGGAAGAAATAGTCCAAGATCCAAGGGGGATCCTGGGAGACCAAATAGAGTATAGAGAAGTCTACTAGCAATTGATTCTTGAGGCCAATAGACTACCAGGGTTGAACGAAAACATCTCCCTGGGCCAGTTTTAAATTAAGGGCTGCTAGACTATAAAAAATTCCCTAGATTAACACCAATTTATTTATTTCAGTGAACTCTGCCCTCATATCCTTTGAATTTTTAGGCTGCCACTGTACAAAAACAAGTGGAGTTTACATTTTTACATAATATTTTTCACTCTAGCAATGCATTTGGGAACTGTATTTTTAATCTTATCCCACTAGATGGCACTACTGTTTAACTTTATTTTTTGTTTTTATTTAACAGTTTTATATTGATATATTTATTGAACAAAGTAGTTTTACAATGTATTTAAATAAATAAATTAGGTATTTTAGATTTTTTGATAGGATAAGGTGGACTGAATATTTATTTTGGTAATATTTATATTGTGTTATAATGGAAGATTAGGGGTATCTAGGAATTTAATTGTTTAATTGTGTAATTATTTAATTAGCTGTGAGGGGTTTTGGGTATTGACGGCACGCGTTTGGACTGTACTGTTTATCTGATGAAGTCTTTCTGTAGAGGATGAAAATGCAGTGATCTAGTTAAGCATTAATAAAGTTAGTGGATTTTTATCTCTTGGTGTCTGAAGCTTCAGAGTGTCCTTTTGCTGAACTTGTTGGTTTAAAAATCAGTATTACCCATACTCTTTAAATTATGTACTGTCGTCATCCAAAATTTATTGTAAAGAGCTGTGGATTCTAGATTATATATTTTTGTATAATTAAAATTATCTTACATACAGTCTCCTGAGGGAATCCTATGGTAATGCCTCAGTATACAACCTAAGTGATGGCAGAAAAGAACCCAAGGGCCAGCCCACCCACCAGGTCAACAAAGAATAATGAAATCAAAATAAATACAAAAATAAATATAAACTACTGAGAAGGTCTCATCTATATTCTTCCAAGTCAAATCTGTAAACCTTACAAAACTCAATGATATTTCCCTAAGTAAATATTAGAAGTAAGACAGTAGTCAGATTTGGAAGGGCTTATTGATTTAGTATGGTTTGTATAAAGGACTTCTAATTTTGGCATTTAAATGCATCAAGGGTGAAGTCCTGTGTGCAGTTGCTAGGTTAAAATTTGCTCTGTGCATCATAACTTGTCCCATGAGAGAAATAAATTTTCCAACTAGAGTTGTGGTGGGATGAAATAAACTACAGTGGAGGTAAGATCTGCTAGTAATCTCTGTTCCTTTAAATATCAGTTAAGACACCTTTCCAGAGGTGAATATTTACAAGTTAATATCTATCACACTCTTCAGTAACCTCTAAGGTTCTACATTTGTAAACAAAACCTCAAACATCGCTAAGGCTTTGAGTTTAGTTCTCATGGCTGCCAAAAAAAAGCAATTACTAGAAAATGGAAATCAAAGTCTAAATAAGCTGTATGGAAATGGAATCTTTATAAAAGGGTAGGAGCAAAGTGCATAGAAAAAAATGGAAATTGTGGAAACAATACATGCTGAATAATATTTTGGTGGAGGAATAAGGTTTAAGGGAAGACAGGAATCAAATGAGCTATATAATGTCTGACTGACAATGACTGTATAGAAGATTACTGGTGATGTGTAATGCTTACAACTTAAAATGTCAATATGGTTTGATTTCATTTATATCAATGTATGATTGTCTATGTCATAAGTGATAATTCAATAAAGCCTACAAATGTTCCCTTGGTACTCTGCTGGTGCTCTATCGGTGAGTTTTCATGACTGCTCCTCACTGACAGGTGATACATTTTGTGAAGCCTCTGAGGTACAAACACAGATCCTACTCACTAGGCCCTTCATATTTTTTGTCCACTTCTCCTGTCCTCTATATTACCTGTTCCCTCCTGTCCTCTCCCTGTTTTCTGACCACATCAACTTACCTAGCATTATGGATGGACAATTTCCCACAGTTTCTCAAGCCAGCCAGGTTGACATGGGCATCCTCAGTAAATGTAGCAATTGCCTCATGTACACGGACAACCCACTTCTAGTCCACATAAATGCATCTATATCAAGAACCTAGAACCCAGACTCTTTCACTTATCAGTCAGTCCATCTGATACTAAGCAGGTTGCCAGCATGCACACACCACCTCCTGTACCTCCCAAACCAACAACACATAAACCTACACATGCAGAGGTCCTTGCAAGAAGCTTACCTAAACATCAGAGGCTTCCCAAACACAAACACAAGCACACTTCACATAATACATCCTCTACAGAACATAGTACACATAATGTATCACACACCAGTGCCTCACCAGTCAAGTCCCTAAGGCATACCACAAAAATAAACATCTTGATCATAGGCAACTCAATTGAGAGACACACATATGTCCCTCTCACCAGGATGGATAAGGAAAAGTTCACGGTCAGCTACCGGTCATGTTCCAGGATCTGCCACATCACACACACACACTCAAGTCTCTCAACAACAGGCACTGTTAAGACTGTCATAGTTCATGTTGGTGTGAACAACTTGAGATGTACCTCACTGGACTACAAGAGAGACGTGACTGAGCTCTCGGATTAGGCGTCTCAGGCAGGTATGTCCCAAGCCTTAAGCAGCATTTTACCTTCACCTAGGATGATACCTCAATACAAACAAAAAATTATCAATTTCAACAACTGACAGTTTCAGGTGCCATTCAAAGGAGATCCAGTATCTGTTAGCTTGAGATGACATGGTCAACAGACCTCGATGTTTTGCCAGAAATGGTCATCTGTCACCCCTGGGATTTTGGTTACTGGCTAAGGCTATTGTCATCCCCATAGTGCTTTTTTATGCAATGTCACAAGAACAAAATACCGATGTAAAATATCAAAACAACCTCAAGGTTATGCTGATAAATGCTAAACCAGTAACTGCACTCACTGGAAGCAGTCCTCACCTTAGAAGATGCTGACATTTGTGCAGTCACTGAGACCTGGATTAAGACTGTGGAGAGCATCCCAGCTATACTAAGGTTACATTTCTTTCCGCATGTTCAGATCACAAGCTGAAGACTTGAGAACTAAAGGAGGTGGTGTAGCAATATGAAATATTCATTAAAGATAAATACACCTGTAGATTAGTTAAACAGCACAATTCCCTTGAATTACTTCAGCTGCAATTGACTGTAGGTAAGACCCCCTCCTCAGGTTATTGACAGTTATAGGACCCCCCCCTCCATGAATCAAGGACATCCACATAGCCTACTTGGATCTACTTGAGTCAATCATGATACAACCAAATACCCTGGTTTTGTGTGACTTTAATTACTTGTCCATAGACTGGGTAAATTATACATGTTCAAACTCACTTGCTCAAAGGTTCCTGGACTTTAACGCCAGTGCCCTGGACCAGCTGGTTGACACACCCACAAGGGGCTCAAACATCTTGGACCTGGTACTCACAGTCTCGCTAGAAGTAACTATAAAACAAAACCTCCCTTAGCACAACTAGACTAAAAATCTTCTCCAAGGCCAATTATAACCGCTTACATGATGACATAAATAGCTTCATAGCCCCTCCCCCCACTGATGGAACAGACACCTATGCGAAGTTATGCACCAATGCTTTATACAAGCACCTGTACAACTGTACTGACTCTGCCGTACTTGATAAAACCAAAGGAAGATCTTCAAGGAAAAACAAACCTGCTTGGTGGACAACTGCCATTAACAGGCTATACAACAGGAGAAAAAAAAACTACTAAGAGCAGGAAGGAACGGTCTGAAAACTGGAAACACTCCCTCCTCAACTTAAACAAGTAAATAAGACTCCTAGTAAAGTCTCCAAAAGCTAACTAAGAATCCAAATTAGCTTCCCTAACTAAGGATAACCACAAGGCGTTCTTTATTTACATCTGTAACCTCAAAGGTAAGGCCCAGACTTGCGATGAACTCATAGTTAATGGTACTACATGTACAGAGCCTGTGGATATAGCAAACCTGCTGGTTAACAGGTTCAGTGAAAACTTCTTTCCCCCATCCCCGCCACATATACAACGAAGCATCCAAACACCTGTCCCCGGCCTAGTATCTCCGAACAGCAGGACTTAAATGCCCTTTCCAAGGCCAAAACGCAGGCTTATGGGACCAGACAACATCCCAGGCTGTGTTCTACATGGGGTAAAAACAGGAAGTAGCATCAGCATCAAGCAAGCTTTTCAATCACAGCCTAGGCACTGGCTTCATCCCAATGGAATGGAAAACAGCTACAGTCATCCCTGTGCACAGAGGGGGTGCATCCACGGACCACAGGAACTATAGACTCATTAGCCTGACCAGCCTTATCTGCAAGGCCATGAGACGAATCATCATGGACCTTATTAACAAAGATACAGGAAATCTCCAAATGCTCGATCCCCATCCAGTTTGGCTTTGTCTAGAGGAGAGCATGTCTGTTAAACTTGGTGGACTTCTTCGAGACAGTCACCAAAGCCCTAGACAAGGGCAAATCTGTGCATACGGCCTACCTAGACTTAGCCAAGCCCTTTGACACAATCCCCCACGCAGGCATCATTGATAAACTCACCCATCTGGGTATGAATCCATATACTGTCAGGTGGGTTGCAAACTGGCTCACTGATAGAACTCGTATCATCAAAACAGGGGACTCAACCTCCTCACGCAGACCTGCAACTAGTGATGTTCCACAGGGATCAGTTCTGGACCCCTACTGTTCAGAATCTACTTCTCCGAAGTACAAGCTAAAATTAAAGGACTGTGACTGACAAAGTTTGCTGATGGTTGCAAACTGGGAGTGATCACTGAAACCTCTAGTAATATCAACATCCCGCAAGAATGTCTTACGCAGACTAAATGACTGGTGCCAAAGTCATGGTCTTAAACTTAATACAAAAAAATGCATCATCATCCCCTTCGGTAAGGGTGACGTTCCTGCAAATTACCACAGCAACAGCAATACCCTAAGCACACAGTCAGTGGTGACAGGTCTGGGCACACAGGTCGACGGCAACCTTAACTTCGATCACCATGTCTCCATAGTGGTAAGAAGGGCATTTTTTTTTTATTGCTCATCTCATAAGCAAGGGCATTGCCTCCAGGAAAAAAAAAAGGTTATAACCCATCTGTTGTCTTCCCTCATCAGGCCAACAATAGAGTACAATGCTCCCTTTGGTATGTTCCTTTCCAAACACCTGCAGCAACTGAAGAGACCACAAAGATTCCTTAGTGAAGAAAATTCAGGGTCTTCAAGATCAGTCTTATGTGGACAGACTGAAAACTTTGCCACTTTACTCGGAGTCGTACTGCTCAGAGGCGACCTGTGTCTTGCATTTAGAGCAATCTCTGTCCAGCTCTTATAGAAATGCTGCACATTCGCAAGTCTTACGGCACATGGGTCACTCGCTCAAAGGACCTTAAACTGGTATGACATCAGCAGAACTTGCTAGAGAGAAATTTGTCTACAGAGGTCGCCCCATCTTTGGAACAAGCTTACTATTCATGTTAAACCAAGACCCTCGTTGGCCCTATTTAAGTGCAATTTGGGCGATTGGATGGGTAAAGTACAGTTGTGTACCTACCATAAATGTAGATGTTAGAGTGTATTCACTGTTGCAGTCATTACAATTGGGTTATCATGCTGGCAGGCTACCCGCAGTCAGCCCGAGTTCCAAAGTCTGGGTCTGGTGTCAGTTGCTGTCGCCTCCTCCCTGACGTCAGTGCGCCAGGGGTATAAAAGATGCAGCCAACACCATTTTCTTCAGTTTTTCTTGCCCCAGATGTCAGGTGCCCCTAAAAAGGTAGGCTAAATCATGTCAATAAGCATGCATACACAAAGAACAACTTTTCCTTCATCTACAAGCAAATACACCACATAGGTTGTATAGAATAGAGAAGTACAAATAAGTCTTAGCAAGGAAAAGGGGGATGGTGGAAGGGTAACCTGGACTGCAACAGTGAATACACTCGAACATCTACATTTATGGTAGGTACACAACTGTACTATGTTCATCGTGTTTCACTGTTGCAGTCATTACAATTTGATTGAATCCCAAAACTAGGGTTGGGAAGTTGACTAAACAGGATTAGGAGAGGCTATCAGGCCCTGCAGAACTGCAGTGGCAAAGCCTGCCCTGGATTTAGAGTAGAGAAGTAAGTGATGGTGCTTTGTAAAAGTATACACTGAACTCCAAGTTGCAGCCTCTAAGACGTCTTTGGTTGGTACTCCTCTGAGGAAGGCTGCTGAAGTGGCTGCTACTCTGGTTGAATGTGGCCTAATGCCCTTAGGCACTGATTTGCCATGCTGTGAATAGTAGAAATGAATGCAGTGGCCTATCCACTTTGAAACAGTCTGTTTTGAGATGGGCTTTCCTTGTGATCCTGCAGCATATGCCACTAGACGTTGTTCAGTCTTTCTGAAAGATTTGGTTCTGTCCAACTAGAAGCGTAGCTGCCTGTGAATGTCCAAAGAATGCAGAAGTTTCTCACCCTAATTCTGTGGGTTTGAGTAAAAGGTAGGCAAATGAATTGTTTGGTTAAGGGCCACACTGGACACTACCTTAAGCATAAATGTAGGGTTTGTCCTTAGAGAAACCCTGTCAGGATGGAAAATGATAAAAGGTTCCACAGCCATGAGTGCCTGTAACTCTGAGACTTGTCTAGCGAAGGTTATTGCTAGAAGCAGAGCTGTTTTCCAGGATAAGAATTTTATATCAGCTGCAGAGGCTGGCTCAAATGGAGGCAGTGTGAGTTTTTCCAAGACATAGCTGTGGTCCCAAGCAGGTATTGGTGCTCTCCTTGGAGGTCTTATGTTTTTGGCCCCTCTGAGGTACTGCCTTAGCAACAGATGATAAAAAATAGGTGGTTCTGTATTGTAATGAGCTGAAATGGCAGGTGCGTGAATTTTAATTGATGAAAAGGAAAGGCCTTTATCCAGCATCTCAGTTAAGTAGTGCAAAACCTGAGGAATATTTGGAACAGTCGTGTCAATACCTAGTGCCTGGTTCCAAGCACAGAATCTCTTCCAGTTTTTCTGCATAAGACTTTCTGGTGCTAGGCCTCCTGGCCTCCAAAATAACATCCATCACTGCTTTAGAAAGAGGTGTGTCTTGAATGGCTACATTATCTGCCATGCTGCCAGGTTTAAGGTCCTGAGTTGGCTGTGCAGTATCTGACTGTCTTGTTGGGTCAATAAGTGAGGAATTTGAGGTAATGTCCAAGCTGGGCATTGAGACAAGCTCTTTAGGATTGGGTACCAATGCTGACAGGGCCAGTCTGGGGCAATCAGTATCATTTTTGGCTTCTCTTGTCTGACCCTGAGGAGTACCTTGGGGAGGAGAGGCAGAGGAGGAAAGGCATATACTATTAGGTTTTTCCAGCTGAAAGATAGAGCATCCACTTTCCATGCTTGCTTGTGATAAGTCCTTGTGCAGAATCTCTGTAGTTGGCAGTTGTGAGGGGAGGCAAATAGGTCTATGTCCGGGCATCCCCAGTTCCTTGTTATCATGCTGAAGACTTGTGGATCCAATTTCCACTCATGGAGATCCATTAGGTTTCTGCTTAGTTCGTCTGCCACAGTATTTATCCTTCCTGGCAGGAATTGTGCTTGCAGATGTACTTGGAAAGTCAGTGCTGTGTCCCACAAGCTTATGGCTAGTCTGCAGAGGGGGTAGGAATGCGTGCCCCCCTGCTTGTTTATGTACCGCATGACTGTAGCATTGTCCGTCTTTATCAGTAGTTGTCCTGGATTAAGTTGATCCTTGAAGGCTGTCAGGGCATTCTGAACAGCTAGTATCTCTTTTTGATTGACATGTAGATGCATTTGACTTGTGGACCATGTGCCCTGAATACATCTTCCTGCCATAGGGCCCCCCCCCCAGGCATAATCTGATGCATCTGTTGTCAATGTCTGCCTGGCTGTGGGTAAGGTGAATGGCTGTCCCGTGTTGAGGTGACAGGCTTTTGCCCACCATCAAAACTCCTGTTGTAGGCAGGGAATGAGGGTAATTATTGTTTCCAGGCTGTGGCAATGTTGAGTCCAAACACTTTTCAGATACCATTGAAGTTTCCTCATATGCAGTCTTGCATATGGAATTAGCAGTATGCAGGATGCCATGAAGCCCAAAGCCTGCAGAATTTTTCTTGCAGATAACTGGGTCTTTGTTGCCAACATTTTGAAATAAGCAGTCAGTTGTTTGTGTTTGTATGGCGTGAGATAAACCATCTGGGCAGTTGTATTTAAGCTTGCAACCAGGAATATTATCTCTTGAGAGGGTACGAGCTTTGATTTCTTTTCATTTACTGTGTACCCTAGACCTGTTAGTAAACTTTCTACAAACGCCAGATGATGTAGTAGGATGTCCTTGTTCTCTGCTTGAATAAGGCAGTCGTCCAAGTAAGGATATATTTGTATTCCTCTTTGTCTGCAAAATGCAATTACTGGTGCCAGGCATTTTGTGAAGACCCTGGGCACAGTAGATAAGCAAAAGGGCAGTGCAGAGAATTGGTAGTGCATTGAGCCAGCTATAAATCTGAGGTATCTTCTGCATGATTGTCTGATTGGGACATGCAGGTATGCCTCTTTTAAGTTTAAAGTCACAAGACAAGCCTTCTTGCCCAGCATGGGCAGAAACTAGTTAACATTTTGAATTTTGGAATATCCAGGAATGTGTTTAGGATAGACAGGTCCAGTATTGGTCTCCAGGTTTTGTCCATTCTGGGTACCAAGAAAAGCCTAGAGTAAAATCCTTGTCCCTGCTCTTGCTGTGGTACTTGCTGAATGGCTCTCATGTCCATGCCGGATGAAACTTGTTTTTGTGCCTCTGCCCACTGATTGCGTGGCAGGTCTGGCATACCGTTTGGCCTTGGCAGGGTGTGAAAGTGGAACCTGTAGCCTTGAGATATGATATTTAAGACCCATTTGTCCTGGGTGATCATGTGCCAATTTTGTGAAAAAAGTGCTAGTTTTCCCCCCAAAGGAGCTGCCAGAAGTGCTTGGTACTGGCAGGGGAAAGTCACTGAGACTGTTTCCTGTATGGCTGTGATTTTTCCTCTCCGCTTTTGGAGGTAGAAGCACCCCATTGTTTAGGCCTATATGAGCCTTGGGGCTGTGATCTGCCTCTGGGGCATCTGTATCTGCCTCTTTGTGGCCTGTCTGACACTGGAAAGGACCAATTCTTTGTAGGCCAGTTCCTGCTAAATCTGGGAGGCTGTACCTGTAAGAAATCCTTCAATGTTTGCATAGATTTAGCTTTGTCCTCCATTTTCTTCAACACCTCTTCCGCTTTAACACCAAACAAGGTATTATGTTGTAATGGAGCATCTAATAGCTTTGCTTTAACATGATCGGGCAGATTCTGTTCTTTTAACCAAGCATGCCTCCTAACGACAGAACCTGTAACTGCGGCCCTGCAGGAGGCCTCTAGAGAATCAAAACCACATTGCAAAGTATGTTTTCCCACTTGTTCAGCTGCATGCAATAAATCCTGCATTTCTTTGTTTTCTGCACATTCTGAATTTGTCAACATTTCCTGTTTAAGCAGTGACATAAGATATTGCTGATATTTAAGCATATGAAACTGACAATTTAAAGCTCTTACAGCCAAGGTAGCAGAAGTATAAATCTTTTTCCCCCATCTGTCCAGGGCCCTTGAATCCCTATTAGAGGGGATAGGGTTTTTTGCAGTGGATGCGTTGACCCCCTTGGGACCCTGGGAAATAGTTTCTGGGTCAGCAGCAGGGTTTTTGTAAAGGAATTTATGAGAATATCTGTAGTATCTGTCTGGCTTAACAGGAGCTGGTGGTAGAGAGTCAGGAGACAGACCAGACTCTGAAAATACATCATCTACAATGTCTAAAACAGGACGAATAGCAAGGGGCCTGTGCTGGGGTAATAAAAGGAAGTCTCTGAGCCTTTTCTTGGATTCTGAGTAATCTTGGCTCTCCCAATGGAAATGCTCCCTCATAGTATGCAGGGTCTCCCCAAAAGAATAATCCTCAGGAGGTGAGGCTGAAGGGATAGATTCTTCAGCATCAGAATCCTCATAGGGAGGAAAGGAATATTCCTGTTCAGAAGAGGAATCGGAAGAAATGGAAACCTGATCTGAAGATACATATTATATCTCTTGCCTAGGCCTCTTATCAAGAGGGGGATGGGAACCCTGATCAAAGTAATTACGTCTTCGGCCATTTTAAGCATCTGTTTTTTTAGGCATGGAGGCCTGTCCAGGAGAATGCTGTACTTGTTTCTTTGTCTTTAGAGTTGCTTTAGTCTTTGCCTTTGAAGCTGAAGATGGCTTTACATACAAATGTGGAGGCCTGAAAACACCCTCAGAAGCCAATTACTGCTCAGCGGCTCCGGACCCATCTGAGGGAATAGTTTCCGAGTGTCCAATACCTTGAGTTTCTGCAGCCTAGTCAGCTCCACGTGGGAGTCGGAAGCGGCCTGTGGCTCTGAGGTAGCGGGCGTCAGGGGCTGTGAAAGCGCCTCACTGAGAACCAACGACAGGCCTAACGTAAGCCTCGTCATCGGTTTTGGACCTTGGATGCCTGTCCTTTTCTTTTTATTTGCACTTTTTATAAACTCCGGTAGTTGGCTGTTCCAAACGGCATTATATAATTGAATCTTCTGCCAAAATAATGAAATACAAAATCATACCGACGCTTAATAGTGCGTTAGTTAAACCTAGCACAAAACTGACAACTGGCAATATCGTGGTCAGGGCCTAGGCAAGGAATACAGTAAGAATGAAAATCCTTATGAGGTATCTGCTTCCCACAAGAAATACAATTATTAACTTTTTCTGACATCGGTCTGGAGCAAGAAAAAAGTTTCCCCAACGGGGTACTTCGCTTTAATGAAGACTTCGGATCTGAAATTCGAATTTGAAAATCTCAGGAGTCGGCCGACCGCCACTTGCGAACTTGCTTTTGCTTCGGGCACCGCGCGGCAAGAAAGACTGAAAAAAAAAATGGCATCGGCTGCATCTTTTATACCCCTGGCGCACTGACGTCAGGGAGGAGGCGACAGCAACCGATGCAGGACCCAGACTTTGGAACTCGGGCCGACTGCGGGTAGCTTGCCAGCAGGATAACCCAATTGCAATGACTGCAACAGTGAAACATGATGAACATCTGGAAATTCATCCCAGGGGTTCCACCTGTGTCCCTCTTGGACAGGGGCAATAGGTGTTGATTTTAGTGTCTGCTTGAACCAGACACCCTTGGGAACATGGGTTGAACTTTGCTAGGCTTGTAAGGGTCCTGGGGCCATTAGCTTACTAACCGCCTATGATCCTATGAATAAAGATGCTTCTTGCTTTAAAAAACACTGAATCTAAAAAGCACTTTTAACAGTTCTAAGAAAGATCATAACAGTAAACAACAGTAAACAAAACTTGAAATTGTCCACTTTTATTAAGAATCTGTTGGGTTGTTTGTTTCTGATAACTTGTTGCAGTTAAACTCTTTTTTCTAGAGGCTCCTTTAGCTGTTTAAAACTTTCATTTAAAGGCTCACTGCTGCTTTTCAGCTGTGAGAAACATTTCTGCAGTATTTTTTCCCACCCTCCCTCCGTGTTGGTATAGTGTTTTTATAGTTGGTGGCTTTGCAGTTGCCCACCCCTAGTGTAAATTTGATCTGGGACCCTTCTCCCAGTCTAGTGTCATTACCTCATTCTACCCAGTACAGGGAGAACATTTGAGAAGGCCAATCAGCTTAGTTTCTGCTACTCCTTTCTCTCTTTCCACTTAAAAAAAAAAATGTATCTGCTTTTACTGTATTTGTGTTTCTTCCTACTTTATTTTGCTTTTGCGTCATCTTAAAAGTACTCAATTGTATTTATTACTGCTTGGTGTAACTCATTCTAAGCCTTTTAGTTTAAGCACTTGGGCTTCAGACAAGTTGTTTTACATTAAGAAGGTCTGTGGTCTGCACTGTAGTGGCAGAACAGGTAGCTTACATCCTTCTAAGTTGGGAACTGTTAATTGAGGGCTCAGTGACTGTTATTCTAAAAGTGTATTAATTCTGGTTTAAGCACTTGGGCTTCAGGCCAGTTATTTTACATTAAGAGGGTTCGTGGTCTGCACTCTTGTGGGAGGAGAGGCTGGACTCTGCCCTTCTGAGCTGGGAATTTCTGGTTAAAGGATTATAGTGCCTGCATATTTGAACTGCTTCTTACTGAAATTGGTACACCTTGTTTGCTGTAGCATAGACTAGATCCAGGCCTGCTGAATCTAGCTTTGTTTGTATAACTTGAGCACTAATCCAGGTATTCAAAGTATTCAATTGTATTTATTACTGCTTGGTAGTAACTTGATTAAAGTGTAGCTATCATTCTAAGTCTTTTGGATTAAGCACTTGGGCTTCAGACCAGTTGTTTTACATTAGGAAGGTTTGTGGCTTGCACTGTGGTGGCAGGACAGGTAGCTTACATCCTTCTAAGTTGGGAACTGCTGATTGAGAGCTCAGTGTCTGTTATTCTAAAAGTGTATTAGTTCTGGTTTAAGCACTTGGGCTTCAGGCCAGTTATTTTACATTAAGAAGGTTCGTGGTCTGCACTCTTTTGGGAGGAGAGGCTGGACTCTGCCCTTCTGAGCTGGGAATTTCTGGTTAAAGGCTTGTAGTGCCTGCATATTTGAACTGTTTCTTACTGAAAGTGGTACACCTTGTTCGCTGTAGCATCGACTAGATCCAGGCCTGCTGAATCTAGCTTTGTTTGTATGCTTGTTGTTTGTTTGCTTGTTATTTCCTTGAAACGCTAATTCCACCTAAAATGCGGCTTTTCAGAGCTTCTGTGGATCCCTAGTGATATCTGCATGGCTTACTGTACTTATTTCCTTGTTTCACTTGAAAGAAAGTTACGGTTTGTCGTTTTTGCATTTAAGTTACCTGTAACACATTGCATTTAAGTTACCTGGCACTTGCTCACTAAGTCAGCACTAAAAAATTAAAAGCACTACACCCTCACAAACTCCCCTTGAGTACCTTGTTCCCCATTGGAACTTTTTTTCAATTATAAAGGAATTCCCAATACTATTCTAGCATGTCCAAAGGTCAGTTGTCAATCTCCTCTCCGGTCCAGCTGGTGAATCTGGGAATCTTGAGGCAATGTTACAACTGCCTCATGTACACAGACAAACCTCTCCTCCTCCCAACAAATTCCAATACATGCGAGAGATGCAACCATATAGCCAAACTGGAGGCTAAGCTCTCTCAGTACTAGCGTAACCAGTCAGGAGGAGAAGGAAACCACACTCACTACAATTCCAGTCTCACACAGACCTACCACAACAGCAAACCAAACACATAAACACACAAAAACATATTCGGAGGCTCTAAATAAAAATCTGCCTAAGCAGCAGAGACCTCCAAAGTAGACACCCAAGCAACTGCTACCCCAAAACAAAACATGTGTAATACATAGCTCACAAAGCCAGTGTGCCGAACAGTCACAGCCCTTAAGGCTAAACAACACACCTGATACACTTGTAAAAGGTGACTATCGTCAGGCACACTGACGTCCCGCTCACCAGGCTGAACAAGAAGGTCACGGTGAGCTGCCTGTTGGGCGCTAGTTTCCGCCACAAAACACAAGCACTCAGGTCACTCCAAGGCAAGTACAAATATGACTTGGTCATTGTCCATGCTGGTGTGAATGACCTGAGATGCACCTCCCTGGGCTACATGAAGAGAGACAGAGGAGCTCTCTGAGCATGTAGTCCAGGCCAGTATGACCCTGACCTTGAGTAGCATCTTACCCACACCAAGAATGATGCCACAGTATGAAGACAAGATGATCAATTTCAACAATTGGCTTAAGTATTGGTGTCATTCAAAGGAGATCCAATGCCTGTCAGCCTGGGATGACATGCTCGACAAGCCACGATGCTTCGCTAGGGACGGCTTGCACCAGTCACCCCTGGGCTTTCGGATATTGGCAAAGGCTCTTGATGCCCCCATAGTGCCTTTTTTAGGCAAGGCTCAAAAGACAAACCCACCTCCATAGGTATCACAAGGCATAAGAAACTAAGAGTAATGCTACTCAACGCCAGAAGTCTAAACCTCAAGATGCACGCACTCGAAACTCTCCTTAGCATGGAGAACATCGATATCTGTGCAGTAACAGAAACCTGGTTCAAGGCTCCTGAGAGCACTCCAGCACTACCAGGTTATACCTCATACCATGCTTTTCGGCCCCAAAACTTGGACCGAACCACAAAAGGAGGGGGAGTATCAATATTCGTCAAAGATATCCACACCTCCAGGTTGGTGGCACAGCACTAAGCATCAGAGACTATCCATGTGCAACTAACAGTGGGTAAAACTGCCTTCCAGTTTATAGCCTGCTACAGACCACCCTCCCAAACCCAGGAACCCCACTCGGCCTTCCTGAGAACACTGGAAAATATGAAGGTCTCTCCAAACACCATTATATTGGGCGACTTCAACTACCCAAACAATGACTGGGAGCATTACTCTAGCTCCAACACCCTACCCAAAGGTTCCTAGAATTTATAAACTCAAATGCTATGGAACAACTTGCTACCACTCCCACAAGAGGGGAAAACATACCGGACCTGATCATCACCAACATGGGGACTCCATGCTCCAGACCAGAAGTGTATCCCTTACTTGTAAGATCAGACCATAAACTAATCTCACTGGATATTCACATCCCGACCCCAACCCCTGCCCAGAAAACCACAGTGAAAAACTTCTCTAAAGCAAATTTCACACTCCTCAAAACCGAGGTGGAATCCTTCAAAGCCCCCGGGCCTGTGGAAAATACGGCCCAGACCGCAGAATCCTTTATAAAAGCATTCTATGAACACCTTCAGGAATGCATGGATCATGCAATCCCAAATAAAACCAAGACCCAATCCTCGAAAGGCAGACGTCCTGTCTGGTGGACCCCAGCCATAAACAAACTATACAATAGAAGGAGGACGCTACTACATGATAGAGCAAAATCCCAAAAAGGGAAGGCATCTCTGATAAGTATTATCAAAAAACTACGGGCACTCAAAATCGTCTAAGGCCAGCTTCGAGAGAAAAATTGCACAGGACACTAAGGATAATCACAAGGCTTTTTAGCTATGTTAGGAACCTGGGTGGGAATTCCCAGATATGCTCAGAATTAGTCCAAAATGACAAAAAATACACCAAACCCACAGACATTGCCAACATCCTAGCTGACAGGTTCAGCGCAACCCCCCTCCCCTCCCCACCAAAAGGGCAAATATCTATCCCAGCAGAGTGCTGCCCCCCTGACATCTCAGATGCTCAGGTAAAAGCCGCCCTCTATAAAGCAAAAAACACAGCATCAATGGGACCAGACGGTGTCCCGGGCTGCGTCCTACATGAACTCCAAGAAGAGCTAAACCCAAACATAAAACAACTGTTCAATCTCAGCCTTACTACAGGATATGTACCCAAAGTGGCATACAGCAACAGTGGTCCCTCTCCACAAAGGTGGTGCCTCAACGGATCCTGGAAAATATCGCCCCATAAGCCTGACTAGCTTGGTCTGCAAAGCTATGGAAAGGATCATCATGGACCTCATAAATAAACATATTGGGGACCTACAGACACTGGATCATACCCAGTTCGGCTTTAAGGGCAGATCCTGCCTCTTAAACCTGGTCGATTTCTCTGAAACAGTCACCAAGGCCATTGACGAGGGGAAGGTGGTCCACACAGCCTACCTGGACCTCGTAAAAGCCTTCGATACAATATCCCACTCGGGCATTATAGATAAGCTCACCAGCTTAAATATAAACCCCTATGTCTCTAGATGGGTTGCAAACTGGCTCAAGGACAGAACCCACATGGTTAGAATTGCTGGAGCCATGTCAGACTCCAAACCAGTTACAAGTGGCGTCCCACAAGGCTCAGTCCTGGGACCTCTCTTGTTCGGTATATATTTCTCGGAGGTACAGGCCAACACGGAATGACTGTGGCTGACCAAGTTCACAAATGACTGCAAACTGGGTGCCATAATCGACTCTCCAGCCGACACAAGCATCCTCCAAAAGGGCCTCATAGAAACAGACAACTGGTGCCAGAGCCATGGCCTCAAGTTAAACGCCAAAAAGTGTATAGTCATCCCCTTTGGCAAAAACAAAGTGCCCACAAATTACCACATAGATGGTAATCCATTAAGTACAGAAGAAGTAATTAGGGACCTGGGGACCCAAGTTGATAGCAATCTCTCATTTGACAACCACGTGGCCAAAGTGGTTAGAAAAACATTTTATATAGCCCACCTAATCATGAAGGGATTCACATCTAGATCAGGGGAGGTCATCGTGCCTCTTTACTCATCCCTCATCAGGCCCATAATTGAGTACAATGCCCCTTTTGGGATGTACCTTACCAGACACCTGCAGCAACTGGAAAGATCCCAAAAGTACCTCACCAAGAGGATCAAAGGGCTCAAACAGATGCCATATGCTGCCCGGTTAAAGAAACTCCAGCTCTACTCAGTGGCATACCGCCTGCTCAGAGGCGATCTGAGCCTGACGTATAAAGCCATGTCCAACCCGGAATTAGTGTACATGCTGCACCTCAGAAAATCCAAATCCCATCGTGCTACGAGCTCGAGAGACTTGAACCTCAGCACTGAAATAAATAGGACATGCTGGAGGGACAGATTCATAACCCAGAGGCTCCCTTCACTCTGGAATAAAATCCCAGTCCAGGTTAGGCAGAGTCCGTCATTGACTCTCTTCAAAAGGAATCTTGATGAGTGGATGGGAGATCGTAGGTTTACCCCGGGTATCACTTCTGTGTCACTGTTAGACAGAGGCACAGTATACTAACCTCGAAAAAGGGCATAGCAAAATTAATTTAAAATGGGTGGCGAAAGCCAAACACACTCTGGCTAGGCTTATAAATGCCCTAGGTCAGATAGCCTAGTATGAACCTATGAAGCTAAGTAACCATACATAAATTCCCAAATGGGGAAATGAGAGAGGGAAGCTTTACTGCTACAGAGATCATGCCACAAAGCTCTACTGTTACGGTAGATACCTTAAGAAAATGCACTACCTACTTTCGGAAGGGTCACAGTAACAGTAAATCAAAACATTTGAGTGGATCCATGACAGAAAAATACATCAAATCCACTGACATTGATCGCTCCAAAACTGACCATATAGAAATACAAGCATTTTTACACTAAAGTCATAAAAGCATTTTGCAGGGATCAAGTCCCTCTGCACTTACACATGGCGAGCTTTACTAATCAACCCCCCTTAAATTTCATGACCATGCATACAGGTAAGGGCAGCTCTTTCACAGAAACAACTCCTACAATCCACCACAAAGATGTACAGGAACCCATCCTGCTCCTCTTCTCCAACCAGATGACCTCCCAGGCAACACAGTCTGTTTTCCAGACAAGCAAGGACACCCCATGGTTAGACCCACCCAAACTCACTCTCCTACCAGACGAACCAAAGTAACCACAAAATCCGATACAAAAGGCAACCACCCGAAACCTCAAGCACACCACCAAAGGCCCACCACTCGAAAGAAAACTGGCATCCCATGCTCAACAATTCACCAGAAAGCAACCCAGACCACAGGGACAGAGCTTGGCAAAGCAAAAGGGACCTGAAAAACTTATGGAAACCTCCCACATACCCTCACAACAGACAAGAATGGAGGAATAAGATAAACCACCTAGAAACAAGATATGGAACCACTCAAGCAAATCCTTAACCACTGAACAAAAATCCTAGAAAGAGGTCTGACTTTCATACTTCAGCAACAGAGTGACCTAGCCCAAACCATTATTGATCTAAAAATGTTCACCAGGAAACTGAACCTAAATATACTTTTTCACAGTAAGGAGGTAAACAAACTGAATCACATTAAAAAAATAATTGGAAGAAACTTAGTAGTTTCTGCACCCCCCACCATTTCTGCCTTCAAAGTTAAATGTGAAGCCGACATCAGAAAGATACTAGAAAAAACATCCCAAAACGCTATTACAACCGGAGACCACATGAATACAAACTCAGCAAAGATCCAACTCGAAGGGCAATGAAGGCAGACAATGGAGGTGGGATCATAGTGACTGATGGGGTCTATAATAGATAATCGAACTTTCAAAAGTTTGTCGGTCATATGGTCAACACCATATAATCAAATTTTTGAAAGTTCAAATGTTTTAACAGAGATCTCCATACAGCGCGGAATGTGAAGATTTCCCTTTTCTGTGCTTTAGTGCGATCTCTGAGTTGGTATATTTAAAGAGCGGGGGGGGGGGGTGCAGGGGGGGTTGCCCCGTGCTTAAAACGTTCAGGTAGGCTATTTGTGTAATCTATTTTTTATTAGATTTTTTGAACTTTTAAAAGTACGATCATATCGTGTCGACCATATGACAGTCGAACTTTTGAAAGATAGATTATCTAATATAGACCCATGACTGATACCACTGCATACAACAAAATCACCACTTCCATGTTAGACAAACCCAACTACTATAAAAAATGTAACATCAGAAACATTAAGACAGTCTACAAAAAAAGTCATCACCGAACTCACGGAGCTGATGAGGGACTTGTCAGCAATAACCTTTTTGATTTCCTCATGGTTCCACACCAAAGGCTGCCCAACAACTTTGACTTCCCTAAACCCCACAAAAACATCATAAAAAACAGTGACAGACAGCTAAGGAAGCATCATGGAGCCCGTCTCAATTTACCTGGAAGTACAAATAAAACCCTTGGCCCACAGAAACTCCTCTTTCATCCTGGACACCTCTGATTTCCTTAGAAAGATCAAGAACATTACAATCAATGAAAATTCAGTACTAGTAACCATCAATGTACAGGTCCTCTATACTGTACTAACACATGAACTTTGCATCAGATCAGTCATCGACGCCTACAAGGAACACTGGTAAGCATTACCAGAAGAGACTGAAACGATCATCAGGCTCCTCCAACTGCTTTTAGAAAACTACTTCGAATTTCTAGACAAACACTACAGGCAGATTCTCAGTATAGCCATGGGAGCCATCATGGCCCCAATCTGGCAAACATAGCAATGGGAAAAGTGGTAAAAGGAACACGTCTACCAAACCACCCATTTCCAGCATAGGGACTGTTACCAGAGATTTATAGACATCTTTGGCTTCACTGTTGTTCCAGACAATAAACTCCAGGAGTTTTTAACACACACTGATAAACCCACAAATTTCCTAAAATTCACCACCACCCACAGCTGAGTTAAAGTAAACTTCCTTGACCTCCAAATTAGCAAAGCCAAATCAGAAAACAGTCTCTCAAACAACCTCTACAGGAAACCCACCAGAGTCAACCTGCTCCTCAACAGTGACAGCATGCACCCCTTCATAACAAAGAAGGATGTTAAGTTGCATGGACTCCGGATAGGAAGGGCCTCCAAAGAGCTTTAACATTTCACCAAAAGCATCACTGACCTGGGAAAAGACTTCCTTGCTAGAGGCTACTGCAAAACATTCATCGAGAAGATCCTATGTCCCATCACCACCGAAAAAGCTACAAATACAAATTTACTGGTCTCCAACAGCAACCCCAAGACTAAGAAGGGTAAGACAACATAGAGAAAAAATATTAATATGACCAACACATTCTCCACAGACTTTAAGGAAATCGTCCAAGCCATCAATGAAAACTGGGTGATAATTAGCAACACCTTCTCACTCAACAGAATCCTAACAAAAAAAAAAAACACTTCACCATCCGTAGAAACAAAAACATCAGGAATTTTATCAAAAACAACATAATGGACAAACACCCCAGACTACCAATTGGCACCTTTCCATGCAGGCCTCCCCCCCTCTAAATACTGCCGCTATATGAGCAACCAAACTGGCTTCCACTCTCCTAACTCCAACAAGCACTACCACAGCCAGACTTTTGGAAACTGCACCACAGAGGCTGTCTACAGGACCAATGTCAAACTTGCCAAGCATTTTATATTGGAAAAACTATCAACAAACTGAAAACTACAATCACCAGACACCTCAAAGACACCAGATACAACATCTCCACCAGCACATTGACAAACACAACAGAGACCTCCCTGGCCACAACAAATCTTTATTTCACAGAGTGGACCACATTCCAAAACTGGAACTCCAAGGATCTGTTAATGCCTGCCTAGAAAGAAAGAAAGAACTGGAATGTCAGATACGCTTGGAAGCCTGTAAACTCCTAGGATTAAATATGAACGCCTCCATCCTCAGCATCCTAAACCTAAGAAAACTGGATCACCACACATACTACTATGACATGGAATTGCCCTCAACATCGGATATGACCAACAAAACTGTCCCAGGGAACTAGACAAACTGAACTGTTGTTTTGGACTCTCTCATACTTGCTTCCTCCACCTTAAAAATTTGTTCACCGGACTCTGTATCAAAGGATTTTAATAGATTTTCCTTGAAAACAACCAACCACCTGGATAAGTTCTAAAATGATTTGTCAATCTTATGCATATGTGCTTAATACCCTTAACTGCGTAATAGCCCATAATATAATTTCATTAATGTAAACTTATTTTTTTTGGAGCATAACACTGATAGTAAAAGTTAAATGGAATGACAAACTACTGATAATAAGACTGAACATTTTTACAAACTCAGTAATTCTGATAATTCAGGCAAGTGTCAGAGTTAAGATATTAAATCATCCTAACATCTCTACTACAATCCACACCACTAAATCTCCACAGGCAATTAGATAGGATCCAATGTTACAAAGAAAATCTAACTTCCTTCATCACCCTCACCTATTTCTCCACATTTATAACTGAAGTAACTCCAGCAGTTCTCAACATAGTCTCCCACTGCTGCACTTGACCCCCTACCCATTAAACAAAAAGTACCCCTAAAAACCACATCACTAAAATCACCATCAGCTTAATACCTTCACATTCAGCCCATGTTCTGCTCATCAGATAGAATATTTAGTCTTTTTAAATCATCTAAGAAATAGATCTTCCGTCACCTCCCACATTCCGAGTGCATGCCATACTACGTGACTCAACAATTAACTTAGACCAGATAATTAGTTTGATTGTACAATAAAACTCTACAAGTATAATGTTATTTTTCAATTTAAAATAGTGATCCAGGTAAAATGAGTGCATCCTAATAAATTAGTGGAATGTTTTGCCGAGGTTAATCCCTACAGCTCCATTCGGCACACTCTACTCTCATAATATGATCACATCAATGCCCTGAGCACAATACTCAATGTAAAAGCAACTTATAATTCATCCATGATCACAAGACCCACGGATTCTGTTGTTGTAATCATTCAGGTATGCTGGTGGGAAGTGGTGTGGGTTTTGGGGTGCTTTCACACAGATTTTCCAAAGCAGCATAAAGTCAAACACGGACACCGAATACGGATAAATTTATGCATTAACATACCAGCAAAAAAAATGTGTGCCGATTATGTAAACTTTAAATTAGAGGTATACTGGTGCAGCATTACTTTCTAAGGTTGTCTTTTCCATTTAAGCAGTTTTTTTATTACTAACATATGTTTTTTCTTTTCATAGGCAATGGTAGGGGTTGAAAAGCCAACAGTTTTTAAAAAAAAAACAAAAAAACTTTTGCATGACCACATTCAAAATTTACAGTAATACCACGTTATTGTTGTGGGTCGTGCGGATGCAAGGGTGAGATGTGGTGAAGGTTTAAGGGGTGCTTTCACACAGGTTTTCAAAAGCAGCACTGTAGCTAGAAGTCAATCATAGACATTTATAGAAAACTATTAACATAGCGGTAAAAACCGCATGACAATTATGCAGATTTTACACTGGAGCAATGTTGCTTTCTATAGTTGCTTTTTCCGTTTAAAAAGTTTTTACTACCAACTTAAGTTCTGACTTCATTGGAAAAGACAGGGGTTGGGAAAAACAGTTTTTATTAAAAACATTTGAATGACCAGACAGAATTTTTATGGCAAGCCATACCATATGACCACAAAACAGATGCGGTATTTAAAAAGTCTCGACTGAAGAGGTTTTTAAAATCTTGTACAAAGCAGGCTCCCTTCATAATACTGCATTCCCCCATTGTAATATAACATCATGCTGAATGGAAGCCCGCAACAGATACCAGATCATGACTTAAACATCACATGCTTGCGGCCATGTTTAAACAATATAAACTTATAAGCTTTAAGAAAATATAATACGCTATTTTGAAAAAAACTTAAAACCCACACTCCTGGTATAAAACTGTGGCCCTATCCTGCACAACACCACATGACTCTTTACAAAAAGGAGTTTCCATTACCCCTAGTTCATTCATTATACATAGATTATTAATAAAAATACCCAAACTATTAAACAAAGACTGAACAGCCAAATTTGATGAAGCATGATTTAAAAAAAAAGTGACTTATCTGGAATTATCTTTCTTTACAGAAATGTTAATATTTATGTAGGTATCTTTAATGCATTTGGCTTCAAAAATGATGGAAATGTAATAAAGAATGGTCAAAAAAGGCTTCACACTGAAAAGTTTAATCTACTACTCAAACGGCTCCATTATGATAGTAAATAGTCATAATGGAAATACAGTCAATAATAAAAATTTTATTATTACTCTGCACACCTCAAAAAAAGGGTGGGGCTTACTGTAAGGGCCAGATTCGGGGACTGACATAAGACACTCACACCCCTATGAAGGGCATGTCCCCACACACATGCCCCCATTCAATGATATAAATACAGACTTGCAATACAGTACAAAATACACAACGCTCATCTCCCTTCCTATGCTAAAGACTGATTATAAGGAATAAAAGGACTGAATAAAAGACTACTCCATAAAAGATTTCTTTGGCATTCTGATAATTTCTTCATTAGGTTTTTGGCTTCACTATGGTCCAGAATACTATCAGTTCAAAATTTCTTTCTAGGACCTAATCCCACAACCTCCTGGCGAAGACAGAAAACAAGGTAGAGCATTTAGCTTGGTCAAGGCGAGTATAACCCACAAGGCTTTGAGGGTATTCCTTTGTAGTACTCCTCACTTATAGGACAATGTCTACAGCACTTATAGGTGATGGAGCGGAAGCTGCAGCAATGGTTTTGTTGAAACCTCTTCTAGCTCTGGTAAAGTATTTGCCTTGCAATGCCTTGTGAAGGTGTGGAAAGAACACCTAGTGGCTGCCTCTAGAAGAGACCTAGAATGTAAGCTTTAGAGAAGAAGGTTCCAGAAGAACCCATAACTATGGTGGAATGGGCATTAGAGAAGAAGGTTACAGAAGAACCCATAACTATCGTGGAATGGACATTCACCCGTCCCTGAAGGGATTTGCTACGGAAGGAATAACAAAAGGAAATGGAAAGGGAAAGACAACATATTTCCTTCATAAGAGATAAAAAGCTGATAAAACTTTGTGGAGGTTTTTGCGTTTTCTAGATTCTGAGTGGTCTGTGGACATCCAGTAAGGTAAGATTTTTTTGTTTAGTTTGAGGATTAAAAAAGAAGGTAGGAGGATGGATGGACTAATTTACAGTCTGTAACAACTTTAGGCATAAAGGAAGGATTAGCTCTGAAGGTAACTCTGCCTCTGTGGAAAATTGAGAAAGGAAGAAAGTACACAAAGCATGCAACTCAAACTCTTTTACCTGAGGTTAACATAACTAACACCACTACTTTCAGAGTTAAGAATTTCAAAGAAGCAGAATCAAAAGGTTCAAAAGGAAATAAGATATATAATTCAGGTGCCAAACAGGAGTGCTTAGTTTCCTAGGGGGCTTAATGTGGCAGATGCCTTCAAGAAACTATCTGACCTCATAGCATGAAAAAAAAGCAGGGATCAATACGTAGACAAGTTGAAATGGCTGAGAGATGCACCTTAATAAAAGTGAATGCTAATCTGGAGTGCAGCGGCTGACAACTACATGAGGATCATAATGACCCACACATCAGAAAAGTCCTGACCTCTACAGCAGCACCAAATGAAAAATGTCTTCCATTCAGAAATATAAGATTTTATTTTATTCTGAATTTGTTAAAAATAGTAGAGCACTGATAACACTGGATTAATCTCAGTCTCAGCCCGGGGAAAGCACAATAGTTACATAACAACTATTTTATATATACACACACACAAATTACATATACACACACACACACACACACATATATATATATATATATATATATATATATATATATATACATATATATAAATAGAACCAAAACCACTCTAAGGATTAACGTGCCTGCTATGAATGAGTCCAAAAAATAAGTACAAATGTTTCTCATGCAGGTACGACAACAGCCAAGTTCCTTCAATTATTAACGTAAAACTTTCCAATCAGATACATCAAGCAGTCTTGAAATCAGGAAAACCAAGAGCGTTCTTTAAAAGCTCAAATAAAAATTTAATTATAAAACAGTGAGCGCTTTCACCCGTAGGCTTTGTCAAACTTCAACACATTAACATAACTACTCACAGTTTAAATACAATGCTAACACATTTGATAGGTCAACACTCAATGCGTAAATTAGCTAACAAAACTCTTAAAGAAACATCTCTAACCTAACTAACTACTACTTACATCATAAATAAGCATATGTGTGATATACAAAAACTAAAATACAAATATAATCATATGTATTGCTCATAAAATAACAAGTATAAAAACACTTCATTTAAAACCTTAAAGCGAGCTCTATAATAATTTACAACAAACTAATCAATAGAGTTGATCTACTATCTATCACTAAACTAGAAAGCAGTGTCTAAATATAACCATTCAATCTAATGAATAGACACACATTTCATACAATCAGAGATGAATGGCATCAATATCAATAATATAAACAAGCATAACAGTCCAAGGAAATTCACATTATCTGGCAAAAATGACTATGCCAATGTTCCCTTGTATAAAATGTAAAAAATATATATAATATATATAATAAATGAAATATAAAAGCCTAGGCTGAAAATTACAAAGGGAAACCAATACTCATGGTTTCATCAACCTCTTCTTGCGTAAAATAGGTTGTAGCTGTATCTTATCATTCAAACCGGGAAACCTATCAGACCTCAACCTTATAATCCATCTAAGTTCACATTCCTGTAAAAAATTGTCCACATCTCCTCCTCTAATGCTGGGCTGGACACTTTGTACCACTCTAAATCCAAAACAAAGGTCGGGACCCATATTCCTAACGTGTTTGGCAAGTGCATAGCTCATAGACCCCAGACGTATATGATACACGTGGTCCCGTATGCGTTCTCTCATTTGTCTTGAAGTTTTTCCTATATAAAATGCATTACAGAAAACACACTTAGCCATATAAACAATGTGCCTACTCTGGCAACACGTTCTAGTCTTAAACTCATATTCAACTAATGTGACTGGGTGTACAAATTTCATATCTGTATCTATAAAACTACACTGATTACAATTGTCACATGGACGTGTGTTATAGTCATCTCCAATAGGGCTTATGCGCCCTAAAAGGGATCTATGGCACAATCTTCGCCTCAAATTGGGTTTATTCTTATAAACGAACTTGGGGCTCTGACCCACCACCCCATTAATTTCCTCATCAAGAGTAAGAACCTCCCAATACCTTCCTATTATACCTTCTACTTCTTTGACATCCCTGGTGAAGTACAAGGGAAGTCTAAGTTCATCGCTTGATGTCACCATACATCCAACATCTGGTTCCTCCCATTCAGAAAAATAGGGATGTGCTCTGTTACCCCTCAGATCTTGAACAACTGCTATTTTCCTATCTATATCTGTCTCCAAGTAACACCTATCTAAAAACCTTCTTTTGAGGTCATTGACCTCTTGTGTATATCCTGAGGCTGTCGGATTAAGTCTTGAGGCCCTCATTAGTTGTCCCTTCAAAACGTTGTCGAAGACATATTTGGGGTGCATACTATGTCGGTGTAGTAACGTGTTTTAACAGGGTTTCCTATATATACACGTATTCAACAGGCCATTTCCTAACCTGGTTAAACTTATATCTAAATACGATATACTCTGAACAGAATAATTCAAGGTGAAGCTGAGGAAGTCAGTCAATGCATTCATTTCTCCTACAAAACCCAGCAGCGACGACTCATTACTTTTCCAAACCATGAAAAGGTAGTCAACAAACCTTCTATAAAAACCAACATTCCTTTGAAATGCTACAATGGGGAATAGGAGTTCCTGCTCCCAATCAGCCATAACCAAGTTGGCGTAGCTATTGGCACACGAGGTGCCCACTGCTACGCCATCTTTCTGTATGTACACCTCCTCACCAAAAACAAAAATATTATTCTGGAGTATAATTTCCAGAAACAATGCAATCAAGTCTACAGTCTTCTCATCAAAGTCAGTCCTTGTCTTCAAGTATCTCTGCACTCTGAGTACACCCTCTTCATTAGGTATAACAGTGAAGAGGCTTACTACATCTAATGTTACTAAAATATAGTGTTCATGGTCATTTAATGTTTTAACGTAGTCATACAAATCCAAGAGGAACTGTTTACTATCTTTTAAGGTAAATTGATTATTATCTACTACAGGTCTTAGATAATATTCTATGAAAATGGTTCCGTCACCCACCCTTGTCCCGCCACGATAGGTCTGGACTTTGGGTAAGCCTTGGATTGTAGGAACTAAAGGATTGTTCACTTTCAAGTATTTAAAAAGTGTTCCAGATATAATATTACTTTTAAGTAAATCATCCAAGGCATCATAAATCTGAAAAACCTTTAACTCTACTTCATCCATCTTGATTTTATCATAGAAATCTCTATTATTGAGCATTTTTCCCATGCTTATAATATAATCTATACTATTCATTAACACTACCGGACCTCCTTTATCAGAGGGTCTGATGGCTATAGATTGATCATTACAAAGCGCCTTCAAAGCTCTTCTCTGTAAAAATGTTAGGTTACACCTATGCGTGGAGGTGCCATGACATTTCTTATCATTGTAGAATTCATGGAGCTCGTTCTCAACTAACCTTGAAAAGGTGTCAAGCAGTGGATGTAATACAGGAGTATAAATACTATTTGGATGAAACCATTCTCTCTCTTCTCTTAATACTTCATTGCCAGAATTCCCATATTCCAACTTCAATTGTACTTTCCGTACAAATAGCCTAACATCTAGGACTGAATCAGTAATGTCACTATCGCAAGATGGAATAAAACTTAGTCCTTTGTTCAATACTTCTTCGTATCTATCAAGTTTCCTACTGGAGAGATTAATAAAGTACAGTTTTGTACCTACCATAAATGTAGATGTTCGAGGATCCACATTGCTGCAGTCCTAACTATTGGGTAGTCCGCTGTCCAGTCGGCCCGAATACCAAAGTATATGGCTGACGTCGGTCACGGCGCATTAGACTGACGTCAGTACGTCAGGGTACTAATGCGCATGACCGACGCCATATCCTCAGTCTTTTCTTGCCCCAGATGTCAGAAGACCCTAAAAAGACAAGGCCAAAACCAAAACACACCAAACATACCTGCACCAAAAACATATACAATATATACAAAGGTACCAGAATATAATCTCACCTACACAACCACCCCTAAACACAGAGGGGAAGGAGGGAGGGTAAATTGGACTGCAGCAATGTGGATCCTCGAACATCTACATTTATGGTAGGTACAAAACTGTACTATGTTCTTCATTCCACATTGCTGCAGTCCTAACTATTGGGTAGAATCCCAAAGCAGAGGTAAGGGAGGCTGGCAAATCATAAGGAAGCAGGAGCTGATAACATGCCTTGCAAAATAGCTGTGGCAAAACCAGCCCTAGACTTAGAGTAGAGAGGAAGGTGGTAATGCTTAGAGAAAGTATGCACTGAACTCCAAGTAGCTGCCTCCAAAATATCCTTAGTTGCCACCCCCCTTAGAAATGCTGTTGAAGTGGCAGTAGCCCTAGTGGAATGAGGCCTAATCCCAGCTGGAATCTCTTTGCCATGATGGGAATAACAAAATGCAATGCAAAACCCAATCCACCTAGAAATAGTTTGTTTTGACACAGGCTTGCCCTCAGAACACAAAGCAAAAGAAACAAACAACTGCTGAGACTTTCTAAAATCCTTAGTCCTGCTTAAATAATAACGCAATTGCCTGTGTACATCTAAAGTGTGCAAAATCTTTTCCCTTTATTTTGGGGATCTGCATAGAAAGTAGGCAAATGAATAGTTTGGTTTAAAGCCACACTAGAAACCACCTTAGGCATAAAGGAAGGATTAGTACGTAATGATACCCTATCCTTATGAAAAATCAAAAAAGGCTCAACCGCCATAAGGGCCTGTAACTCAGAAACCCTTCTTGCAGAAGTAATGGCCAACAAAAAAGCAGTCTTCCATGACAAGTATTTCAGGTCAGCAGTAGCTGCAGGCTCAAAAGGTTGTAGAGTAAGTTTCTCCAACACAAAATTGAGATCCCAAGCAGGAGTAGGAGCTCACGTGGGGTCTTATATTCTTTGCCCCTAAGAAATTGCTTGAATAAAGGATGTGAAAACAATGGTGGGTCACAATCATAGTGAGCTGAAATTGCTGCAGCATGAATCTTAATGGAAGAGAAAGACAAACCTTTGTCCAATAACTCAGTAAGATATTGAAGAGCCACACTCAAATTAGGCTCAAAATCTCCAAATTCTGTGCTGCAGTCCAAAATAAAAATCTCTTCCATTTTTCTGCATACACTTTCCTTGTACTAGGTCTTCTGGCTTCCATAATCACATTTAAAACCTGTTGAGGAAGTTGAGACCTGCTGTCTTTCAAAACAGAATATGCCAGGCTGTTAGATGAAGAGTTTGAAGCTTGACATTGAGCAGATGACCGTCCCTCTGAGACAATAGGTGTGGAATCAAGGGTAAAGGCCATGGAGGCTTCCTTACCAGACTCCTCAGTAATGGGTACCAGTGCTGCCGAGGCCAATCTGGAGCTATTAAAATCATCCTTGGCTTGTCTTGTCTGACCTTTAGAAGCACCTTTGGGAGAAGAGGCAGAGGTGGAAAAGCATACACATGAAGATTTTTCCAACTGAAAGAAAGAGCATCCACTTTCCAAGCTGTGTGATGAAATCCCTTCGTGCAAAACTTTGGCAGCTGGTGGTTTAGTGGAGAAGCGAACAGATCTATGTCTGGAGTTCCCCATGACACTGTCAATTTTGAAATACATGAAGATCCAGTTTCCACTCGTGGGGATCCATGATTTGTCTGCTTAACACATCTGCTAAGGAGTTCTGTGCTCCGGCAGAAACCTTGCCTGAAGAGTTAGTTGCAAGCTGAGCCAGTCTCCCATAAAATCATTGCTTGCCTGCACAATGGGTAAGAATGTGTTCCCCTTGTTTGTTGATGTACCACATGACAGTTGTGTTGTCTGTTAGAATCAACACCTGCCCTGGAAGAAGTAACTCCTTGAAAGCCATTAATGCAAACTGGACTGCTAACATCTCTTTCATGTTGATATGTAGATGCTGTAGTCTGACAGGCCACTTGTCTTGTATCCACTTTCCATCTAGATGAGCTCCCCAAGCAATGTCTGAGGCATCTGTCGTTAGAATCTGACTTGCCTCTGGCCGGGTCACAGAGAGTCCCTTGTTTAGGTGACATTCCTGAGCCCACCACAAAAATTCCTTTTGAATGCAAGGTATTATTTGAATGACAGTGTCCAAATCCTGGCAGTGCTGTGTCCATAGATTTTTGAGATACCATTGTAGCTTCCTCATATACAGTTTGACATTGGGAAGCACCAGAATACAAGATGCCATGAACCCTAAGGCTTGAAGGACTGTCCTTGCAGTCAGCCCGGACTGAAGAGATAATTGATGGAAGTAACTGGAAAGATTCTTTTGTTTGTCCGGGGTTAGAAAGGCCATCTGGGCTGCTGTATTCAGTCTCACACCCAGAAAGCACATGTCTTGAGAGGGTACTAGACTGGACTTTATTTCGTTCACAGAATACCCTAGGCATCTTAGCACTGCTATGACATATTCCAAATGCTGTAGAAGGTCTTCCTTTTCTTGAGCCAGAATCAGGCAGTCGTCCAAGTAAGGATAGATTTGAATTCCTTTTAGCCTGAAGTAAGCTATCACTGGAGCCAGAACCTTTGTGAATACTCTGGGCAGTAGATAAGCCAAAGGGCAATGCAGAGAACTGATAATGAGAATTTCCAGCTCGAAAACGCAGATACTTTCTGCAACTTAGTCTTATAGGCACATGAAGGTAAGCTTCCTTGAGATCTAAAGTTACCATCCAGTGATCTTTGCCCAGTAGAGGTAAAAGCTGTTGTAACGTCAACATTTTGAACTTTGGAATGTCCAGATAAGTGTTGAGGATAGATAAATCCAAAATTGGTCTCCACGTGTTCCCCTTCTTTGGTACTAGGAACAGGCGAGAATAAAATCCTAGGCCCCTTTCTGGCACAGGAACTGACTGAATGGCTCCTATTTGGAGTAACAGAGAAATTTGTCTGCGAGCCTCTGTTCTTTGTAGAGGAGGAATGTCTGGCATGCCTTTGAAAGGGGGCAAGGTATGGAAATAAAACCTGTAGCCGTGGTGAATGATATCCAGAACCCATTTGTCTTGGGTAATTAAATCCCAATTTTCTTTGAAAAGAGACAGTCTTCCTCCTAGAGGTGCCGCCAGGCGAGAAGGTACTGGCAGCTGAAAAGGCAGGTCATTGGGTCTGCTTACGAAAGGACTGACCCCTGCCCTCACCAGAAGTCTGAGCAGGTGAACTCCCTGTCCTAGGCCTAAAAGAACCTTGAGCTCTGCCCCTACCACGTCTAGACCTACCCCTAGACTGGGAATCATAAGCAGGATAAGTCCATCCCTTAGCAGGCCAATTTCTACTAAACTTGGAGGCTGCACCTGCAGAAAATCCTTAACAGTTTGCATAGACTTAGCCTTGTCCTCCATTTTCTTTAAAACTGCTTCCACAGGCGAACCAAACAACACATCAGACTGTAAAGGAGCATCCAAAATCCTTGTCTTAACATGCTCAGCTAAGTTCTGATCTCTCAACCAGGCGTGCCTACGAAGAACAGAACCAGTGGCAGCCACCCTGGAGGAGGCCTGCACAGCATCAAAACCACATTGCAAGGAATGTTTACCCACTTGTTCAGACACATGAACTAAATCCTGCAACTCTTTACACTCAATACCTTGCGGCAGAGCATCCACCTTAGATTTCAACTGTGAAAGAAGATAATTCTGATATTTTAACATGTGAAACTGACAATTCAACGCCCTCATGGCTAAAGTGGAAGAAGTATACACTTTCTTTCCCCATCTATCCAAAGCCCTTGCCTCTTTATCAGGAGGGACAGGATTTTAACAACTGAGGCCTTCACACCTTTAGGCCCCTGAGAGACAGTTTCGGGTCTGCCCTAGGACTCTTAAAAGATACTTATGAGCGTCAGGCACCCTATAATACCTATCCGGTTTAACTGGGGCAGGAGGCAAAGAATCAGGATTCAGTGAAGCCTCTGCAAAAACATCTTCCACCACATTCAAAACAGGAGGTATAGCTAAAGGCCTATGCTGGGGTAAAAACAAGAATTCCCTAAGCCTTTTCCTGGAATCAGAGAAATCTTGCCCTTCCCATTTAAAATGCTCCCTCATGGAATGCAGAGTCTCTGAAAATGAAAAATCCTCAGGAGGAGAAGCTGAAGGAGTAGAATCATCCACATCAGAATCAGAATAAGGAGGGAACTACTGCAAGTCTTCAGCCGAAGACTCAGAAGCCTCCGAGCATTGCTCAAAACTCTCAAACTCAGGTTCCACCCTAGGTCTCTTATCAGGAGGGGGCATAGAACCCCTTATCATAGTAATCAAATCCTCTGCCATTTTAAGCATATGTTTCTTAGGCAAAGACCCTGAGGTACTAGGAGAAACCCCCACTGAAGCAAAACTTGGCCTGCCCCTCAAAGAAGCCTTGGAAACAGAAGGGGAGGCTCTAACCACCTTAGGAAGAGAAGGAAGAACAGCCACCTGAGAAGCCCCCTCAGCCTGGCCTACTTCCTGAGAGGATACATCCTGTAACAGTAAAGTCTCTCCCTGAGACTCCAAAGAAACACCTGGCAAAACCTCCGGCTCCACTGAGCCCTCTAAAGAACCGCCGCCCGGGCCTGTCGGTTCTTCCACTCTAGGCTTTGCTGCTTTGTCCTTGCGTTTTTAGCCGAAGCCGGCGTCGGAGCATCCGACGGCATTTTATAATTACAACGCTTCCCAAACACTAACCTGGCACAGTCTAACCTTCTCTTAATAGTGCGTTTGTTAAATCTAGCACAAGAGCGGCATCCAACAACGTCGTGCTCAGGCCCTAAACAAGGTATACACAAAGTATGGTAATCCCTATGAGGTATCTGTTTCCCACAAGAAATACAGTTATTCACTTTTTCTGACATCCGGTTAAATACTGAGGCAAGAAAAAACCAAAATATTCCCCAACGGGGTACTTAGCCAACTTTGATTCGGTCTGAAACTCTGACTTCAGAAACTTTCAGAACGCCAACCTGCACTCGCAAAATTGCTTCTGCATCGGACCATGCGGCAAAAAAGACTGAGGATATGATGTCGGTCATGCGCATTAGTACCCTGACGTACTGACGTCAGTCTAATAATGCGCCGTGACCGACGTCAGCCATATACTTTGGTATTCGGGCCGACTGGACAGCGGACTACCCAATAGTTAGGACTGCAGCAATGTGGAATGAAGAACATCTAATGATGTTCCATTTTCTCCCACATTTTCTTCAGTGTATGTCCTGAGGGCTCCCCTCCGGACCCCTTCCTTTTGTACCTGCCCCTGCTTCGAGACCTCTGTCTCCCTGTGAAATGTGACACAGCTATTGGGAAAGGGGCTTGAGGTACCTGTTTGTTACTATCTCCAACCAGGTTAGGTAATTTATCAACTTGGGCCTTGTTTCTTACCGAATCCCCCTCATTTAAATTTCCCATGACATCGGTGTTATCTATCTGTCTAACACTTCCTAAAACCAAACCTTGGGTATTTACAATTTCTACATTGCTATTCACTTTCCC
>NC_056729.1:688112562-688200062 GCF_019279795.1 Protopterus annectens | reverse complement strand
ACTGGATAGCATCTGCAGTCATAACAAATGGGTTGTCCTGTCGTCAGGCAGCCCTTGATTGGCCGGATTCAAAGTCTGGGTCCGGCCGCTGATGTCGCACTTCACCCGACGTCATCTCTGCTGGTCTTCGGGTATAAAGGCATCAGCCGACGCCATTTTCCTCAGTGTTTCTTGCCCCAGATGCCAAATGCCCTCTTGGAAAGCTAAATTTTGGATAAATGCCAATGTTTCCAAAATAGTAGAAGGCAAACACAAAAAATAAACATGTATGTACATATATACAAACAAATACACCATAAGAGACTCCCCCAGCTAGCTATTAGGAGGGTAAATACCCTAGGAGTACCGTAGAGAGAGGGAAGGAGGGAGGTAATCCTGACTGCAGATGCTATCCAGTTCGGACATCTACATTTATGGTAGGTACAAAACTGTACTATGTCCTTCATGGATGCATCTGCAGTCATAACAAATGGGTAGAATACCATAGCCAAACTAGGGAGGAGGAATAATAATTATGGTGTAGTCAGGATCCCTTGCAGTACAGCAGTGGCAAACCCTGCTCGGGATCTAGAATATAGAGGTAAATTGTAATGCTTGGCAAATGTATGCACGGAGGTCCAAGTAGCCGCCTCAATAATGTCCTTGGTTGCCACTCCTCTTAAGAAAGCTGTGGTAGTGGCTGTAGCCCTTGCAGAATGAGGTCTTATGTTCTGTGGAATTGGTTTTCCATGGTAGGAGTAACAGAATCTTATGCAATTTCCTATCCATTTGGAGATTGTCTGTTTGGAAATTGCTTTTCCTTCCTTTCCTGTTGCATAGGCTACAAATAGCTGGTCAGTTTTTCTGTTACCTTTGGTTCTGTCCAGGTAGTAGCGTAACTGTCTGTGTACATCCAAGGTATGCATTATTCTTTCACCTCTGTTTTGTGGATTGGGAAAGAAGGTAGGTAGGTGGATTGCCTGGTTTAAAGACACTCTGGATACCACCTTAGGCATAAATGTAGGATTAGTTCTCATGGACACCCTATCTTGATGGAAGATTAGGAAGGGTTGCACTGCCATTAAGGCCTGTAGTTCAAACCCTCCTTGCTGAAGTAATAGCCAGTAGGAAAGCAGTTTTCCATGACAGGTGTTGTAGATCTGCTGTTGCTGCTGGTTCAAATGGAGGGAGTGTCAACTTTTCTAGTACAAAATTCAAGTCCCATGCTGGTAATGGTGGTTTCCTAGGAGGTTTTACATTCTTGATCCCTCTGAGGAACTGCCTGAGTAGAGGATGTGAAAAGACAGGAGGATCAAAGCTGTATTCTGCTGAAATAGCTGATGCATGTATCTTGATGGAGGAATAGGACAGGCCTGTATGTAGAAGCTCTGCCAAGTACTCCAGAATGTTAGCAATATCTATGTTCGACACATCTTTTCCTCTTTCAGTACTCCAAATGACGAACCTTTTCCATTTTCCTGCATAGTTCCTTCTTGTCAAGGTCTCTGGCTTCAAGGATAATGTCTTTAACCCTTTGTGAAAGGTCTGGGTTAGTTACTGCTATGTGATGTTCCAGGCAGTCAGTTGCAAGGTTTTTAGGTTTGGATGTATGATGTTGTAGTTGTTCTGAGTTAACATCAGAGGCATCAGGGTATTGACCACATTTTCTCCCGAGACATGCTCCTCAGCAATGGGTACCAGTGTTGTCTTGGCCAGTTCGAGCTATCAGAATTATCCTTGGACGTTCCTCTCTGATTTTCAGTAGTACCTTGTGCATCAAGGGAAGAGGTGGAATGCATATGCTGTCAGGCCTTTCCAGCTGAAGGATAGAGAGTCCACCTTCCATGCAAGTGGGTGGAATGTCCTTGTGCAGAATTTTTGAGCTGGTGATTTTGTGGGGAAGCTTAACAGATCTATTTGTGGCATTCCCCATTTCTTTGTGTGATGGCCTTGAAGATGTCCGGGTGTAGCATCCATTCGTGAGCATCCGAGGTGGTTCTGCTTAAAATGTCTGCTAGGGTGTTCTCTTTTCCCGGTACAAATATTGCCTGTAACTGGATGTTGTAGCTGAGAGCCAGATTCCAAAGGTCCAAAGTCATTCTGCATAGGGGCTAAGAATGAGTGCCCCCCTGTTTGTTGATGTACCACATGACTGTGGTGTTGTCCGTCCTTATCAAATGGCCTTCTTTGAGGAAAGGTCTGAATTTTAGGATTGCCAGTTTTACTGCCAGCATTTCTTTTTGGTTTATGTGCAGGCGCAGCTGGTCCTGAGTCCTGAGTCCACAGTCCTTGCACGCATTTGTCCAGCATGTGTGCCCCCATCCTAGGTCTGAGGCATCCGTTGTGATAGTTTGGGTTGCTCGAAAGTTGTGGAAGGGTAAGCCTGGGTTTGACTGGCATGCCCGAGCCCACCATAGGAACTTCTGTTTTAAGCATGGGATTAGTGGTATTTCTGTTTCTAAGCTGTGCCTGTGTTGAGACCATAAATTCTTTAGGTACCACTGTAACTTTCTCATATGCAGTCTGGCATGTGGGACCAAGATTATGCATGATGCCATGAAGCCCAAGGCCTGCAGAACTTTTCTTGCTGTTAGTTTGTTCTGCTTTGTTAATGCCAAGAAGTAAAGAGGGAGTTCTTTTGTTTTCTGCAGTTAGGAATGCCATCTGTTTTACTGTGTCCAATTCCCAAGAAAGTTCTTGTCTGGGATGGTATCAGTCTTGACTTTTGAAAATTGACTGTGTATCCCAGGGCTTGTAGCAAGTAAATGACCCTTTGTAAATTTGTTGTCAGCTTGCTTTTGTTGTCCTTTTGTAATATGTTGTCGGTCATGTATTGATAAATTTGGATTCCCTGTACTCTGCAGTGAGCGATTACTGATGCCAGGCATTTTGTGAATACTCTGGGCAGTAGATAAGCCAAAGGGCAATGCTGAGAATTGATAATGCTCTGATCCTGCAAGAAATCTGAGGTATCTTCTGCAATTTGGTCGAATGGGGACGCAGGTATGCCTCCTTGAGATCTAGAGTTACCAGCCAACACTCCTTGCCCAGCATGGGAAGAAGTTGCTGTAGGGTCAGCATTTTGAATTTTGGGACAATGATGTATGTGTTTAAGATGGACAGGTCGAGAATAGGTCTCCAGTTTTTTTTTTCTTGGTACTAGGAAGAGTCTGGAGTAGAATCCTTCGCCCTGTTCTGTTATTGGTACCCTTTCCACAGCTCTCATCTTTATTAATTCTGCTGTCTGGTGCAGGGCTTCTATTTTTGATTTGGGGCAGGTTTGGCATTCCTCTTTTTACTGGTAAAGTGTGGAAGTGGAACCGTAGCCTTGGTCTATGGTTTGCAAAATCCACTTGTCTTTTGTAATATAGTGCCAATTTTTCGAGAATAAGGCTAACTTTCCGCCTAATGGTGCTGCTATTTGCTCCCTGGTAGGCGGAGTCAGAGCCAAGTCACTGTGATTGCCCTGTTGCAGTGGCAGTGGTTGCGCCTGTGCCTCGGTTATTGCCTTGCCACTGGCGACCTCTGTAGGCACCACCACTGGATTGATTACTGACGCTAGAGCGCCTGTTCCTGCAGCTTAGGGAACTTGTGGAGTCAGGAAAGGACCAATTTTTGGCAGGCCAGTTCCTGCTAAACCTTGGGGCTGAACCTGTAGGAAATCTTTAACTGTTTGTACAGATTTTGCCTTCTCTTCCATTTTCTTCATTACCTGCTGGGCAGGTTCCCAAATAGACTGGCCTTATCCATAGGAGCATCCAATAGCTTAGCTTTAACATGATCCGCAAGACCTGTTCTTTCAACCATGCATGCCTTCTTATCACTGTGCCAGTCATGGCTGATCTAAATGAAGCCTCCCGTGCATCATAGCCACATTTTAAAGAATGGTTACTAACCTGTTGGATGTTATTCACCATTTCTAATACATATTTCTTATCTAAAGATTCATCAGAGGACAGCTTTTAATTAACTGATCAAGCATAAACTCTTGGTATTGGATCATGTGAAACTGACAGTTTAAAGCTCTAGCTGGGAGAGTAGCAGAGGTGTAGACTTTTTCCCCCCAGCTCTCTAAGGACCTGGATTCCGTTTCAGAGCGAATAGGGTTTTTGCTGTGGTCGAGGCTACTGCCTTAGGCCCCTGGGATATAGTTTCGGGTCTGCAAGTGGGGCCTTGTATAGGTGGTGATGAGTGTCTGGCACCCTGTAAAATCTATCTGGTTTGGCAGGGGCTGGAGGTAAAGAATCAGGTGCAGTGCAGACATCATTAATGCATCGGCCACAACAGATAGGACAGGAGGTATCGCTAAGGGCCTATGTTGTGGTAAGTGCAGAAAAGTCCTAAGCCTTTTTCTTGAATCTGAGAAATCTTGACCCTGCCATTGGAATTGTTCTCTCATGGCATGTAAGGTTTCCCCAAAGGAGAATTCCTCTGGTGGAGAGGCAGCTGGAATGGATTCTTCAGCATCTGAATCTTCATAATTGAAAGGAGCCTCTGGCTGGTCTGTAATGTCTGAGTCATCCGCAGAATCATCAGAGGACACAGGCTGGGGGCTCTGCTCTAGGTCTCTTTTCTGGGGCTGAGAGGCCCTGTCTGGGTGAGACTGGGATCCCTAATTAAGGATATTAAATCTTCTGCCAGAGTAAGCATTTGTGAACTAGAAGTGGGCCTGAGTGAGGGTGGTTTAACAGGCACTGATTTAGCTGATTTGGCTGCTTTAGCCCTGGCAAGGCCTTAATAGACACGGCTGCAGGAGGCCTAGCAGCACCACGATGCTGGGGTAGAGATATCCAAGGGATGGTGTCTGATAGATCAGTAGGAACCACAGTAGTATGCAAAATTTCTGAGGCTGATTCAGATAAGGTAGCAGGAGCCTCAGTAGTAGTCATGGATTCGCTGAAGATTGACCAGTTTTCTCAGTTTCGCCGAAACCGAGACACTGCTGCTTGCTTAACTGCGGTTTCGCCGAAACCGCGGACCGAGTGTGTCGGTCTTTTCTTTGCTTTTAACAATTTGGGTAGTCGGAGGATCCGATGGCATAATGTACGCAAAATCTGAGCCGAAAAACTGTTCAGCAAACTCCGACCGACGCCTAAGCGCTCGGTTGAAGGAAGCACAGGCGAACAGGCTGCTACGTCGTGGTCTGGGCCTAAGCAAGGCAAACAGTAAGAGTGGAAATCTTTATGAGGTATTTGTTTCCCACAAATTAAACAGTTATTGATTTTTCTGACATCGGCTGAGGCAAGAAAGAGTCCCCAACGGGTACTTAGCTTTTAGAAGTCTTCAAGTAGTATTCGTAGTAGTAATCTCTGGATCTGACCGACCGCACTTGCGAACAGCTTCTGCTGGCGCCACGCCGCAAGAAAGACTGAGGAAAATGGCGGCTGATGCCTTTATACCCGAAGACCAGCAGAGATGACGCCGGGTGAAGTGCGACATCAGCGGCGGACCCAGACTTTGGAATCTGGCCGACCGAAGGGCTACCTGACGACAGGACAACCCATTTGTTATGACTGCAGATGCATCCATGAAGGACATCTTCAGCAAAGGACAGGGGAACAAAATGCAAAACTGAAGGCACACAGGATGAAACTAAGCACAGATAAGACAGTTGTAATGGAAGCAAACGGGGGAAAATCATATGTAGCCAAGAACTGAGGTTAAGAGGAAAATAGTATAACAGGATAACAGCTTAAATAATCTAGGGGTGGTTGAGGAGAACGGAAATCTGAAAGAACAGGTCAAAGCTAGAATCAGAGGGGCTGCAGCCAACTAGCACAGTGTGTCAGGGGTAGTGTGTACAACCTGAAAAGAAAGGTGTGCAAAATAGTGGTGTGACCAGTACTACTATATGGTGCAAAAACCTGGGCAGTAAAGGCAGAGCAGCTGAGGAAACAAGAGGTGATGGAGATGAAGTGCCTGAGATGGATGGTAGGATGCACTTTGTGGGGCAGACAAAGAAATACAGTACATCTGAACAGAAGCCCAAGTTGCTTCAACTGCAGAGAAGTTCAAAAATATGAACAGATTACAGTGGTTTGGGCACAAGTCCAGGAATGTAGAAGACCATCTGGTGAAGGAAACCAAGGACAACAAGGTAGAAAGCAAGTGGAAAGCAAGGGCATCCAGCAAAGCGATGGATAGACTGTGTGATAGAAGACCTGTGACAGTCAGGCATGACTGCTGACGGTAGTTGATTGGCATTTAATTCAGAGAGATGACGGCAGTTAACTGGTCAACTCAATCCTGTGCAGAAAAAGGTGGATGATGATGATCTGTTTTGCTCCTTACATTAGGGATGTCAGATCAGGGAAAGTACAGTTTTGTACCTACCATAAATGTAGATGTTCGAGTGCTCATACAGCTGCAGTCATTACAGATGGGTTATCCTGCCATCAGGCGGGTCCTCGGTCGGCCGAATTCCAAAGTCTAGGTCCGGCGTCGGTTGTCGTCGCTTCTTCCCTGACGTCAGTGCGGCAGGGGTATAAAAGAGGCAGCTGACGCCATTTTCTTCAGTTTTTCTTGCCCCAGATGTCAGGTGCCCCCAGAAGGAAGGCAAAACATTATATTATGCAAACATGCAATGTAGATAAATCAAAAACAGTAGTTGCAAGCAAATACACCATAAAAGAATATCCCACATAGGTTGTATGATAAAGGTGTTTGTCATAAGGCCTGTCCTAAGAGGGGATGGAGGGGTAATTTGACTGCAGCTGTATGAGCACTCTAACATCTACATTTATGGTAGGTACAAAACTGTACTATGTTCATCGTGCATACAGCTGCAGTCATTACAGATGGGTAGAATCCCAAAGCTAAGTAAGGGAGGTAGGTACTAAGTGGAACTAGGAGGGGCTAGGATGCCCTGCAGGACTGCTGTGGCAAAGCCCGCTCTAGATTTAGAGTATAGGGGAAGGTGGTAGTGCTTGAAGAAAGTGTGCACTGAACTCCAAGTAGCTGCTTCCAAAATGTCCTTGGCAGGCACCCCCCTGAGGAAAGCTGTAGAGGTAGCTGTAGCCCTGGTGGAGTGGGATCTGATGTATACAGGCACAGATTTCCCATGAAATGAATAACAAAAGCGAATGCAGTGGGCTATCCATTTTGAAATTGTCTGTTTGGAAATGGCCTTTCCTTGAGCACCTGTAGCATAGGACACAAAGAGCTGCTCAGATTTCCTGAATGATTTTGTTCTGTCCAAGTAATAACGAAGTTGTCTGTGAATGTCCAAGGAATGTAGTAGTCTTTCTCCTTTGTTCTGTGGATTTGGATAAAAGGTAGATACTACCTTTGGCATGAAGGTAGGGTTGGTTCTTAAGGAGACTCTGTCCTGATGGAAAATGATGAGTGGTTGCACAGCCATGAGGGCCTGTAGCTCTGAAACCCTGCGTGCTGAGGTAATAGCCAGAAGAAAGGCTGTTTTCCACGACAAGTATTGTAGCTCTGTTGAAGAAGCCGGCTCAAAGGGAGGCAGGGTCAGCTTTTCCAATACGAAGTTGAGGTCCCAAGCTGGGACTGGTGGTTTCCGTGGGGGGTTTATATTTTTTGCCCCTCTGAGGAACTGCCTTAATAGAGGATGTGAGAATAAAGGAGGATCTGTATTGTATTGTGCAGAAATGGCTGAATCGTGGATCTTGATGGAGGAGAAGGAAAGGCCACTGTTTAACATTTCAGCTAGGTACTGTAAAATTTGAGGTATATTTATTACCCAGGGATTCTGGCCCTTTTCCTGATTCCAGGAAAAAAAACGTTTCCATTTTGAGGAGTAGGTTTTTCTAGTAGAGGGTCTTCTGGCCTCCAAGATGACATCCTGAACCTCCTTGGAGAGGAGTGTCTGTTGGGAAATTAAGGTATTCTCCATGCAGCTAGATTTAAGGTTTTGAGCTGGCTGTGAAGGGTTCTGTAGTTGTGCTGGGACAACATAAGAGGAACTACAGGTAGGATCCATGGTGGTGAGTGTGACAGGCTCTTTAGGAGAGGATACCAGTGCTGTCGTGGCCAGTCTGGAGCAATGAGAATCATTTGTGGCCTCTCTGCTCTGGCTTTTTATAGAACTTTGGTCAGTAGAGGAAGAGGCGGGAAGGCATAGACTGTCAATGTTGTCCAATTGAAGGAGAGTGCGTCCACTTTCCAAGCCTGTGGATGATAGGTCCTTGAACAGAATTTTTTCAACTGGTAATTTCTGTGGGTAGCAAATAGATCTATGTCTGGCTGTCCCCATGCCCGAGTTATCTTTGAGAAGACTTGAGGATGCAGCTTCCAGTCGTATGGGTCTGTCATGTTTCTGCTTAAGTTGTCTGCCAGTGTGTTTTCCTTCCCTGGCAGGAATTGTGTCTGTAGTTGAATTTGTAATTCCAGAGCTGTGTTCCACAGGGTCATGGCTTGCCTGCACAGGGGGGTATGAAGGAGTTCCCCCCTGTTTGTTTATCTACCAGATGACTGTGGTGTTGTCTGTCCTTATCAATAGCTGGTCTCGATGCAGTAGGTCCTTGAAGGTCATAAGAGCATTTTGCACGGCTAGCATCTCCTTTTGGTTGCTGTGTAGGTGCTTCTCTTTTTGGGACCATTTTCCCTGAATGCACTGATCTGCCATGTGTACTCCCCAGGTGTAGTCTGAGGCGTCCGTTGTGATGATTTGAGTTGCTTGAGGTAAACAGAAAGGGAGACCTGTGTTTCTTTGGCATGCTTGAGCCCACCACAAAAATTCCTTTTGAAGGCATGCAATGAGTGGTATAATTGTTTCCAAGCTGTGGCTGTGTTGAGACCATTAGTTTTTTAGGTACCATTGTAGTTTCCTCATATGCAGCTTTGCACATAGTATCAGTAGGATGCAAGATGGCATGAATCCCAGAGCCTGCAGGACTTTACTTGCAGTTAGTCTGGTTAAAGTTGCCATTTTGTTGAAGTATTGAGACAGTTGCCCTTGTTTGTCTGGCGTGAGGTAGGCCATCTGGGTGGTTGTATTTAAGCTGGCACCCAGGAAAATTATCTGTTGAGAAAGTATTAGTTTTGATTTCTTTTTGTTCACTGTGTATCCCAGGTAGTTTAACAGTTTTATTACAAACGCCAGATGCTGCAATAGAATGTCCTTGCTGTCCGCTTGGATCAGGCAGTTGTCCAGATATGGGTAGATTTGTATTCCTTGTTGTCTGCAGAAGGCAATTACTGATGCCAGGCATTTCGTAAACACTCTGGGTGCAGTAGAGAAGCCAAAGGGCAATGCAGAGAATTGATAATGGGTTGAACCTGCAAGAAATCTGAGGTATCTTCTGCAATCTTGTCTGATAGGGACATGCAGGTATGCCTCCTTGAGGTCCAACGTTACCAGCCAAGACTCCTTGCCCAGCATGGGAAGAAGCTGCTGTAAAGTGAGCATCTTGAATTTTGGTACCTTTAGATATGCGTTTAGGATGGATAGGTCTAAGATGGGTCTCCAATCTTTGTCCTTCCTTGGTACCAGAAATAGTTTGGAATAAAAGCCTTGACCTTGTTCTTTTGCAGGTACCTCTTCAATTGCTTTCATATCCATGAGAGTGGAAATTTGTCTTTGTGCCTCTGCCCACTGATTTTGTGGCAGGTTTGGCAAGTCTCTCATTTTTGGAAGGGTGTGAAAGTGGAACCTGTAGCCTCTGTCTATAATGTCTAGAATCCATTTGTCTTTTGTAACAATGTGCCAGTTTTTTGAAAATAATGCCAGTTTTCAGCACAAAGGTGCTGCCATTATAGCTTTGTTTGGCAGGCATAGGGGGAAGTCATTGTGTCTGTTTTCTAAATGACTGTGGTCTATCTTCTCCACCCCTTGGGGTTGGTGCTTGCCACTGTCTAGCTCTGTAAGATCCTTGAGGTTGTCCTCTACCCCTTGGGTGTCTATATCTGCCCCTTTGAGGTCTGTCCGTGGCTGGAAAGGACCAATTTTTTGAAGGCCAGTTTCTGCTGAAGCGTGGAGGTTGCACCTGCAAGAAATCTTTAACTGTTTGCATAGATTTCGCTTTTTCCTCCATTTTCTTTAGTACCTCCTCAGCTTTAACATCGAACAATACATCTTTTTGAAGTGGTGCATCTAATAACTTTGCTTTGACATGATCTGGTAAGGTTTGCTCTTTGAGCCAAGCATGTCTACGTATGACAGACACTGTGACAGCAGCTCTACATGAGGCCTCTAAAGCATCAAAAAGTACAGTTGTGTACACTTACCATAAATGTAGATGTTCGAGTGTCTTCACTGTTGCAGTCATGACTGTAGGGTTCTCCCCTGCCGGCAGACAGTCCTCGGCCAGAATCCCAAAGTCTGGGTCCGGCGTCGGCTGTTCAGCCATGCTCCCTGACGTCAGAGCGCCAGGAGTACAAAGCTGACAGCCGACACCATGTTCTCCAGTTTTTCTTGCCCCAGATGTCAGAAGTTCCAAAATGAATAAGGCCCCATACCCTTTGCAAATACACCTCAGAAGAAGGGTGAAAAAAAGGAACCACACAAAAGAAAAAATAAGAGGGGACAGGAGGGAGGGAAACCCAGACTGCAACAGTGAAGACACTCGAACATCTACATTTATGGTAAGTGTATACAACTGTACTATGTTCATCGTGTTTCACTGTTGCAGTTATGACTGTAGGGTAGAATCCCAAAGCAGAAAGAAAGGGAGGTGGTTATAAAGTAGAGGGGGTGGCTATAAGGCCCTGCAAGACTGCAGAAGCAAAGCCTGCCCTTGACTTAGAGTAGAGAGGTAGATTGTAGTGCTTAGAAAAAGTATGCACTGAACTCCAAGTTGCAGCTTCCAAAATGTCTTTGGTAGGAACACCCCTGAGGAAGGCAGCTGAAGTGGCAGCAGCTCTGGTAGAGTGAGTCCTTATACTCCCTGGGATTTACTTTCCATGGTGTGAATAGCAAAATCTGATTCCATGAGCAATCCATTTAGAAATGGTCTGTTTTGAAATGGCTTTACCTTGGGAACTTGAAGCATAAGAAACAAATAATTGCTCTGATTTCCTGGTTCTGTCAAGGTAAAAACGTAGTTGTCTGTGTACATCCAAGGAATGTAAGATCCGTTCCCCTTTATTTTGAGGAGTGGGGAAAAAGTTGGCAAGTGAATAGTTTGATTTAAAGCCACTTTGGAAACCACCTTAGGCATGAAAGTAGGATTAGTCCTTAAAGATACCCTGTCTTGATGAAAAATAATATAAGGTTCCACAGCCATAAGAGTTTGCAACTCTGAAACCCTCCTGGCAGAGGTCAGAGCTAAAAGGATGACTGTCTTCCAAGATAAAAACTTGATGTCAGATGAGGCAGCAGGCTCAAAAGGAGGTAAGGTGAGCTTTTCCAAAACATAGTTGAGATCCCAAGCAGGAATAGGAGGAGATCTAGGGGGCCTTAAGTTCTTAGCTCCTCTGAGAAATTGTCTCATGAGCTGATGGGAAAAGATAGGAGGGTATGTATTATAATGAGCAGAAATAGCAGAGGCGTGTATCTTAATGGAAGAGAAAGAGAGACCCTTATGTAAGAGGTCTGACAGGTAAAGTAAAATCTGAGGAATGTTAGGAATAAGAGGATCAGAATCCTGAGCCTGCATCCAGGAACAAAATCTTTTCCATTTTCCTGCATAAGATTTTCTAGTGCTAGGATGTCTGGCTTCTAAAATGACATCCATAACCTGCTTGGGTAGGAGAGAATGAATCAAAGATCCTGGATTAACCAGGCTGCCAGGCTGAGAGTTTTGACATGGGAGTGTAGAATCTGACCCTGGTGTTGGGACAGAAGGTTCGGAATCTGTGGTAAAACCCAGGGTGGCTCTAGACAATGGTTTCTTAGTGTTGGGTACCAAAACTGTCGAGGCTAATTTGGGGCCAGCAAGATAATCATCTTGGGCTTGTCCTGCTTGATCTTTAGTAATACCCATGGAAGAAGAGGAAGAGGCGGAAAGGCATATCCCGAGAGGTTTCTCCAACTGAATGATAGAGCATCCACTTTCCAAGCTTGATTGTGGAAAGTCCTGGTGCAAAAAAGTTGTAGTTGATGATTGAGGTGGGATGCAAAGAGGTCTATGTGAGGACATCCCCAGACTACTGTAATCATCTTGAATATTCCGGAGTCCAACATCCATTTGTGTGGATCCGAAAGGTTTCTGCTCAGACTGTCTGCCAGGAAGTTTTGCTGCCCTGGTAGAAACTGTGCTTGAAGGTCCAGATTGCAAGCTAGGGCTGTGTTCCAAAGATCCATGGCTAGTCTGCAAAGGGGGTAGGAATGAGATCCCCCTTGCTTATGTACCACATAACTGTGGTGTTGTCTGTCCGTATCAGTAGTTGTCCTGGTTGTAGAAGATTCCTGAAGCCCAATAGAGCTTTCTGAACGGCTAACATTTCCTTTAAATTGATATGCAGGTGCTTCTGATCCTTTGTCCAAAGGCCCTGCAGGCAGTTGCCCCGAAAATGGGCTCCCCATGCATAATCTGAGGCGTCCGTGGTTAGAATCTGAGTGGCAGGAGGCAGACAGAAGGGTTTTCCTTTGTTTAGAGTACATGCCTTGGACCACCAAAGGAATTCCTTTTGAAGACAAGGCAGGGCGGAGATCAGTATGTCTAGGCTGTGACAATGCTGAGACCATACACTTTTTAAGTACCACTGCATTTTCCTCATATGTAGTCTTGCATATGGTACGAGAATGATGCAGGAGGCCATGTAACCCAGAGCCTGCAGGAATCTCCTTGCAGATAGCCGAGTTGTAGTTGCCAAGGTTTTGAAAGTTGAAGCCAGCTGTAACTGTTTTTCATAGGTCAGAAATGCCATCTGGGTTGTTGTGTTCAGAGAAGCGCCCAGAAAAATATCTGTTGTGAGGGTGTCAAATTTGACTTTTTTATGTTTACAGTGAATCCCAGGAACTTGAGAAGATTCTGAACAAACTGTAGATGCTGGAGTAAGACATCCTTGCTGTCTGCCTGAATAAGGCAGCCGTCCAGATAAGGGTAAATTTGAATTCCCTTGAGTCTGCAATAAGCTACTACTGGAGCCAGGCATTTGGTAAAGACCCTGGGCGCAGTAGACAATCCATAGGGAAGCGCAGAGAATTGGTAGTGCCTCGATCCTGCCTTGAACCTGAGGTATTTTCTGCGTTCCTGTCTGATGGGGATGTGTAAATATACTTCTTTTAAATCCAAAGTTACCATCCATGCATTTTTGGTCAGCATTGGTAGTAGCTGCTGTAGAGTAAGCATCTTGAATTTTGGTATCTCTAGAAAAGTGTTCAAGACTGACAGATCCAGAATGGGTCTCCATGAATTTTGCTTCCTGGGGACTAGAAAGAGCCTCGAGTAAAAACCTTGTCCCATCTCTGAAAGTGGAACTAGTTCTATGGCTTTCATAGCCAAGAGAGCTTCCACCTGGTTTAATGCCTCTGACCATTGATGTTTTGGAAGATCTGGCCATCTGCTTGGCCTTGGCGGAGTATGAAAATGGAATCTGTAACCTCTTGAAACCACATCCAGGACCCACTTGTCTTGGGTTATAAGAGTCCAATTTAGATGAAAGAGAGAAAGTTTTCCTCCGAGAGGGGCTTCCAGGCAAGAAGTTCCTGCAGCCCAAGAGAGGGAGTCATTGAGTCGGTTTTCCATGAGCTTGCGACCTGTCTTCTCCTCCCCTAGGGGTGGAAGCAGTCCACTGTCTTGGTCTATAAGAGGCTTGCGTTTGAGGCCTACCTCGGGGGCGTCTATATTTTCCCCTCTGAGGCGTGTCTGAATTGGGAAAGGACCAATTTTTTGTAGGCCAATTCCTGCTAAATCTGGGTGGCTGTACTTGTAAGAAATCTTTAACCGTTTGCATGGACTTTGCCTTGTCCTCCATCTTTTTAATCACGTCTTCAGCTTTAGATCCAAATAAAACATTATGCTGAACAGGAGCATCCAATAATTTAGCCTTTACCTGATCTGGCAAATTTTGTTCCTTTAACCATGCATGCCTCCTAATTACTGTGCCAGAGGCAGCAGCCCTACAAGAAGCCTCCAAGGCATCAAATCCACAGTGTAAACCATGCTTCCCAACTTGTTCAGTGGCATGCAGTAAGTCATGTAGTTCCTTATCATCTGCACAGGCGGAAATGGAAGTTAGCTTTTGCTTTAAAACAGACATGAAAAATTGCTGGTATTTCAGCATATGAAACTGACAGTTTAAAGGCCTAATAGATAAAGTAGCAGAAGTGTACACTTTTTTGCCCCATCTTTCTAAAGATCTGGAATCCTTCTCAGCGGGAATGGGGTTTTTAGCAGAAGCAGCCTTGACGCCCTTAGGACTCTGAGAAATGGTTTCAGGGTCAGCAGTAGGGTTCTTGAATAAAAACTGGTGGGAATCAGGAACCCTATAGTATCTGTCTGGCTTAACAGGAGCAGGAGGAAGAGAGTCAGGAGTTAAGTTAGCCTCCGAAAAAGCCTCATCCACAATATCCAAAATAGGAGGAATAGCCAGGGGCCTATGTTGGGGAAGAAGAAGAAAATCCCTTAGTCTTTTCTTAGATTCAGAGTACTCCTGTCCTTCCCAGTGGAAATGTTCCCTCATTTCATGCAAAGTTTCTCCAAAAGAGAAATCCTCAGGGGGAAAAGCTGAAGGAATTGGAAGGAGTCTTTGCCTTTGTCTTTGCCTTTATAAGAAGCTGAGTAGGCCTGAAAACCCCTTCGGAAGCCGGTACCTGCACAGCGACTCCGGACCCATCTGAAGGAGCAATGTCCGAAGGTCCAACTGAAATATTCAAAGGCCTAGTTGGCTCCTCGTGGGAGTCCGTTTCGGCTATCGGTTCCGAAACGGCCGATGACAGGGGCTGCAAAAGCACCTCACTGACGACGGCCGAACCTGAAGCTGGCTCCGCTTGTGCGATATCGTCTGATTTGGACCTCGGAGGCCCGTTTTAGTCCTTGCGTCGTTTGTGAACTCCGGTAGCTGGAACCGTATCCGACGACATTTTGTAATTAAAACGCCTACCGAAGTAATGAAATGCAAAATCGTACCTTCGTTTGATAGTACGTTGATTGAATCTAGCACAAAACTGACAACTAGCTACGTCGTGGTCAGGGCCTAAGCATGGAATACAGTAAGAATGAAAATCCTTATGAGGTATTTGCTTTCCACATGAAATACAATTATTAACTTTTTCTGACATCGGACTGGAGCAAGAAAAAAGCTTCCCCAATGGGGTACTTAGCTTTGAGTAGGAGAAGAAAGTCTTCGGACTGAAGTTTTGATTAGAAAAAATTGTCAGGAGTCAGCCGACCGGCACTTGCGAACTGCTATCACCGCACGGCAAGAAAGACTGGAGAACATGGCGTCGGCTGTCAGCTTTGTACTCCTGGCGCTCTGACGTCAGGGAGCATGGCTGAACAGCTGACGCCGGACCCAGACTTTGAGATTCTGGCCGACCGGGACTGCCTGCCAGCAGGGGAGAACCCTACAGTCATGACTGCAACAGTGAAACACTATGAACATCCACACTGCAAGGTATGTTGACCCACTTGCTCTGCTCCATGCAACAAATCCTGCAACTCTTTCAAATCTGGTTGTTCTGTTTGTGTCATTTTGCTTTTCAGTTGGGATAACAAAACTGTTGGTACTTTAACATATGAAATTGACAGTTTAATGCTCTCATGGTTAAAGTGGCTGATGTATACACCTTTTTCCCCCACCTTTCTAATGCTCTGGAATCTCTCTCTGAAGGTAAAGGGTTTTTAGCAGTAGAGGCCTTTATCCCCTTGAGACCCTGTGAAATTGTTTCTGGGTCAGCAGTATGGCTTTTATAAAGGAACTGGTGGGAATCAGGAACCCGGTAATACCTGTCTGGTTTAACAGGGGCTGGAGGTAAAGAATCTTGATTAAGACTGGCTTCTGTGTACACATCATCCAAAATATCTAAAACAGGAGGGATAGCCAGGGGCCAATGCTGGGGGAGGAGTAGAAATTCCCTGAGCCTTTTCTTGGAATCTGAGTAATCCTGGCCTTCCCAGTGGAAGTGCTCCCTCAATGTATGCAGGGTTTCCCCAAAAGAGTAGTCCTCAGAGGGGGGGAGACTGAGGGAATAGACTCCTCAGTATCAGAGTCTTCAAAAGGGGAATAGGCATAATCCTGGTCCTCAGAATGGTCTGTGGTAATAGAAGCCTGGTCTGAGGAAGGGTAGTCTTCCTCCAATCTGGGTCTTTTGTCAGAGGGGGGTTGAGAACCCCTGATGAGAGTTATCAAATCCTCAGCCATTTTAAGCATCTGTTTTTTAGGCATGGGGCCTTGAGAGGAGGTCTGAGGGCCCTGTTTTTTAGTTTTGATGGTAGCTTTAGACTTAGTGAAGGCTTTAATAGAGAAGGTGGTAGGCCTGAAGACGCCTTCAGAAATGGCAGGCCTTACTAAATTTTCGGTTTCCCCGCCAGGAGTGGCATCGGTATCTGCAGTGGGAATGGAGACAGAGGAGCCTGCGACCTCGGGTACTGAAGACACCAGTAAAATAGTTTTGTCGGTAGTTAGGGGCTGCGTAGGCGCCTCGCTGAGAACCGGAGAACCTGTAGTCGGCCTAAGCGTGGTCTCAGTACTCTGTGCGGACCTCGGATGTCGGTCCTTGACTTTGTGTCTTTTCCCTAAAACTGGCGTCAGGGTATCCGATGACATGATGTAATTAAATTTTTTGCCAAAATAATGAAGGGTGAACTCCGCCCGGCGCTTAATAGTGCACTTGTTGAACCTAGCACAAAAACGGCAGGCCGAGACGTCGTGGTCTGGCCCTAAGCAAGGTATACAGAAAGAATGAAAATCCTTATGCGGTATTTGCTTCCCACAAGAAATGCAATTATTAACTTTGTCTGACATCGGTCTGAGGCAAGAAAAGTTTCCCCAACGGACTTCGGCTGAAATACTGTTCGTAAATCTCAGGAGCTGGCCCACCGGCACTTGAGAACTGCTTCTGCTTCGGGCACCGCGTGGCAAAAAAGACTGAAGAAAATGGCGTCGGCTGCCTCTTTTATACCCCTGCCACACTGACGTCAGGGAAGAAGCAACGACAACCGACGCCGGACCCAGACTTTGGAATTCAGCTGACCGAGGACCCGCCTGACGGCAGGATAACCCATCTGTAATGACTGCAGCTGTATGCACGATGAACATCTTAAAGTTCATGGTATGAGTATAGCTCGTCATAGACATGTACTGCCTTATCCAGGTTAGAATGACCTTTTCACATGGTATAGGAGTGCAGATCATGTCAAAGATAAGTTTATTCTGACCTGGATAGGCAGTGACGGAGGAGGATGAGCACAAGCAGCTGTCTAACAAACTACTGACTGCATCAGAAAGTTGTTTTTTTTTTCACAGAGAGGGATGTGGACCCAGAAAGTGGACTTCTCCTGAAGTTTTCAACAAGGAAAAGAGCAGGTAACCAAACGGTGGGAGTAAAAGTAGGGATGAAGGAATTTGTAGAATGTTAATGCAAAGACAGGAAGTGCTGACGGTCTCTTTAAACTATTACGCAACTGTAATGTAATGCAAAATGTACGACAACCATACATGCATTCACATTACTGCTTGCACGTGGAAAATCACCACACACTTACAGAGCAAAGCACCTTGCACACACCCCAGCCAATCCAGTGGCATAAATAAAGCCCTGATGACAATCCAGGTATACAAAGTTTGATTAGACACATAGGCTCCAGACAGTGTTAGAGAAGGATTGAAAAGGCTTAGCCTGCTTGCCTTCCTTTGGGGGAGGGATGCAAATGGCATGCAGGTGGGATAGGTACTCTTCTTAGTTTCAGTGAAGGGCAAAGCTCAGGAAGAATGAAGGACAGGTCTGGAGAATTATCTAGCTTAGGGGGTCAAGACGATTAGCAAGACCATGCTTCAAGGTAAGACTAACCTCTTAAAGTGACACCAGCACTTAGGGAAGAAGGGCAACAACAAACACAATCCACAATCTCTGTTGGCATAAAAAGCAGCTTTCTCCCCCCTGCCACATTTCCTTGCTTCCTCACACATAAATGAGTCAGACCAACTCCATCATGGACTGGCAACCCTTAAATTAGGATGGGATAACTCACACGATGCAGACAGTATAGATGGGGGGGGGGGGTCAGTGTCATGTATATGCCATGCCTTGGAAGGTGTACTCCTAATCAATGCCATTTGGCCATTAATGACAGCATAGAAAATACTGACAGCTAACCCAGATGCCAACTATTTGTTTACATTTGTTGACCGGGAGTGTCCAAATGGACGTAGGTCCATTTTCAGTGGAGGCCCGGGGAGAAAAGCTCCACAGTTAAAATAGACAGTAGTTACATTAGATTACATAGTGATTAACAATTTAACATAGCAATTACTTACAACCTATTTACAGATGAAGAACATAGTACATCAGTAGACAACTAGAATCTTTATCTGTGAAGTACATAACAGACATTAACAAATGTTGCAATGAGAAGTTCCTGCTGTATAATAAGTACTAGGCTTATGAGCATCTGAGCTTGCTATAATCAAGGTAGTTAGTGGAGTGGAAAGAAAGGTAGTGGTTGCATGGGGTAGGTGATATTAGAGTGGGAGTTGCAAGGGCATAGCCAGCATGTTTTTAGGTGCGCTTTTAGTAAAATTTTGAAGTAAGTGCATGATGGTATGGAGGTAATTGTGGGTGGAAGAGAGTTCCATAATTTGGCTATGGTGCAAGCGAATAGTCCTTCACCAGCAGAGTTATTGGCTTTAGTGATCTGCAAGTGATTTTTGTTGCTGGATCTTAGTGGTCTGGTGGTGCGATAGGGTTGGAGTAGATTCTGGAGGAATGGGACATTTAGTGGATGGTTTACTAGTTTGTGGGCGAGTGAGAGTTGATACCACTGAAGGAGGTGATGGAGTTCAAGCCAGCCCAGTTTAGCAAGTGAGAGACAGTGGTGACTACGGTAGGATGCCCCTGTGGAGAATTTGGCAATTTTGTTGTAGCAGGTCTCCAGCTTGTTTAGATTGCATTGCCTTAGGTTGGTATATATTGGAGATGCATAAAGTAGGGTGGAGATAAGGTGGGAATTTGCTACTGAAATCTTTGCTGCTTTGGTGATAAATTGCTTATTTCTGTATAACGCTCCTAGTTTTTTGTAGACTTTTTTTTATGGTCATGGATATGTGAATGCCAATTTTTAGTTTATTGTCTATTTCCACTCCTAGCAATTTGGTGTGTTCAGTTGGGTATATAGTGGTGTTGTCTTTTGCTGTGATGTTAAAGTGAGAGTCGTTTTGAATATGTTTGGTGGAGTATGTTTTACTATATGTAAAGTCAGTGACTAATGCAAGTAACAATCAACTAGTACTCTGATTAAATGTATAAACAACAGAAGTAATATTCAATCAAACAGCACATCTAACAAAGTAATATCTAAACAAATCAAATGTGGTCAAAACAACTTTACAAAACTGCTTCCAATCAGTCACTGAATGTGTCGCCAACCGCTGTCATCTAGTGCTTCCCAAACAGTTACCAGAGAGGTGCTAAATCAAAAAAGGTGCATCTCCTCCAATGAACTGAAATCCAGTCTTGAACCAAAAACAAGGCAAGTGGGTTACCGCTCAATATTGCATGGCTTCTTCCTCAACATTTCCAATTAATCCAAAACATGTGCAAACATCAGTTTTACTTTTGGGAAAATAAAACTTTACAGCACCAGCCCTGAGTCTGCCACTTGTATCCCAAACTATTGCTACAGCTTATACTGGAAGGAGTAATTCAACATAGTCAAGAGTCTTCCTACTGGACACAATTAATGAATGACTAAAGCAGTCAGTTTCAGCTATGAACACTCTGTGCTCACTCCAATATATGTGGTACTACAAATAACGGAAAAGAGTTTGCTATTCTTTGCCACCTGCAGTTGTAACAGATGAGTCTTTTAAATGCTTTTTAGCCTTCAAATTACATGCTTTGGCTGGTGTGTGTGTGTGTGTGTGTGTGTGTGTGTGTTTGACTGTGGTTTTGCAATGAATTTTTTGTAATGCTGAAATAACACCACACCAGCTTTCAGCAATAGTCATGTGATTAGAAAATGCAGCACAGGACTGCAGTTGCTGACAAGTGAAAACTGCTATTGGTCACTTCAAATGTCAGCCTGTTGAATCTTTCACTGCCTCTGGAATACTATCCACTAACCAACGCTGAGGACTCTATGAAGAGGGACAAACTCAGTTTTCTTCCACCATGACTATAAATTTTAACAGCAAGCAAAAAAAAAAAGGTGAAGTAGCCAAAAGGGAAAAAATACAGCCATAAAAATAATGTATCTACCTAGAACATCTTAAGACTAACCTGTCTGCAGGTTTCGCAAGGACCTCGATGGCAACGCTGTGAACATTTATGAAGGCCACACTCAAGAATTTTGTTGCACGTGTCTCCACATGTTGGTATGTCTTCAGTGCAAGGAAGGGAATAATCTAAAAGAAAAAGGTGCAGGATTCTTGACAAAGACAGGCAGTTTAACTATCCTCTCATTTAAATGTTTTTATAGAATGTCTCCAATAATGCACAGTATCAAAGTTATTTTACCAAAATATGTTAAAACCATGCGAGACAGTTATATTACGAGGAAATGATAGTATAGTTCTGTAATTAAGTAAGCTTACCATAACATGAGAGTTCATGTACATCACTGCTGCATTAGACCAAGCGGTATGTGTTACATTCTGCCTAAATGGGTGGCTCCCAAACTTAAGGACACCTTTTACACACCCTGACTACTGAAGGCTTCAGCAAGACTGGATGAAAATCGGTGGTCTGGGCTGCAAGTCCTTCAGAACTTTCACACCAAAAGAAAAAAAAAAACAGGCTGGAGCCCTGAAATAAGTCAATGCTAGGTATAAAAAACAATGTCCTCACAGTGGCAAACTGAGCCTCATTCAATACAGTAGAGTTGTGTAAGTTGAACTTACCATAAAAGTAGGTGTTCAAATGATCTCTATTGCAGTAGCCTTAGCTAAATGGGTTATATTCTCCCAAGGATATAACAACCGGCGAGCTTCCAAAGCTTAAGGCTACCTTCCATGCACCTAAGCTGTCAAGCAGCTCAAGCTGTGCTGACTAAAAGACAAGTTTGGGAGTGAAGCCCATCAGAGCTTTCTTGCCAGCAGAAATAGGGAGGCTGAGCCCTGAATGGCCATTGCTAGGAATAACAAAAAAATAAATATCTACATCCTGGCATAAAAAGCACACCAAAAAACAAGAGGGATGGAGGGAGGGAGTGGATACTGCAACAATAATCATTGAAACATCTACTTTTACAGTAATTTTGTTGAACATAAGACATTTGTTTTCCTACTCTTAGTATTGGGCCATATATTCCTAGTAACTATGGCACACATAGATGTGGTAAATGTTCTACATGCCCATTGGTGGTGAATCATTTTTCTAGGATTAATAATACAAATTTTAAACTTACTGCAGTACCCTTAGCTATACGGGCAGATTACCATAGCTAACTATTTGGAAGAAAGAAGTAGAAGGATCCAGGAGTCACTGGAGAATGGTCATAGTAAAGCTTGATTTAAATCTGGAGAAGAAATCAAGCTTATAATGCTTTGGAAACATATGCACAGACAAAGTACAGTTTTGTACCTACCATAAATGTAGATGTCCGATAGATATGCAACTGCAGTCATAACATATGGGTTGTCCTGCCTCAGGCAGCCCTCGGTCGGCCGGATTCCAAAGTCTGGGTCCGGGTGTCCTCTGACGCCAGAATGGCTGGAGTATAAAGGCATCGGCCATCTTCTTCAGTGTTTCTTGCCCCAGATGCCAGGTGCCCTCCTAGGAAGGCTAAATTTGGTGAATGGATAAACAATTCCAGACATGCACAACAGTAATAAACAGATACACCATAGGAGATACCCCAGCTAATAGGAATAGGGGTAGTGGACCCATAAAGAAAGGTTGAGGGGGGGGGTAGTGGGAAAATCCGACTGCAGTTGCATATCTATCGGACATCTACATTTATGGTAGGTACAAAACTGTACTATGTCCTTCAAGAATGCAACTGCAGTCATAACATATGGGTTGAATACCATAGCCAAGCTGGGGTGGTTGGAACTAAGAAAGTGATGGTATAGCTAAAATGCCCTGCAGGACTGCCGAAGCAAAGCCTGCTCGGGATCTGGAGTATAAAGGCAGGTTGTAGTGCTTGGTAAATGTATGGCTCCATGTAGCAGCCTCTAGAATGTCCTTTGTAGCCACTCCTCTTAGGAAAGCTGTGGATGTGGCTATAGCTCTGGTGGAGTGTGGCCTAATATTGGCTGGCACACCTTTTCCATGAAAAGAATAGCAGAATCTGATGCAGTGTCCAATCCATTTGGAAATTGTTTGTTTGGAGATTGTTTTTCCTTGTACTCCAGCAGCATAGGCTACAAGCAGTTGGTCAGACTTTCTGGTGGCCTAAGTTCTGTCCAAGTAGTAGCGTAGTTGCCTGTGTATGTCCAAAGTATGCAGCAGTGCTTCCCCCTGTTTTGAGGATTGGGGAAGAAAGTAGGCAGGTGAATGGCTTGATTTAGAGACACCCTGGAAATTACTTTTGGCATAAATGAAGGATTGGTTCTTAGAGAGACTCTGTCCTGATGAAAAATGAGAAAAGGAGGTACTGCCATGAGTGCCTGTATCTCCGAGACTCTTCTTGCTGATGTGATTGCCAGTAGGAAAGCAGTTTTCCATGAGAGAAATTGCATTTCTGAAGTTGCTGCTGGTTCAAAAGGAGGAAGAGTTAATTTTTCCAAGATGAAATTGAGGTCCCATGCAGGTACTGGCGGTTTCCTGGGAGGTTTGATATTCTTTATCCCTCTTAGGAACTGTCTTAGCAAAGGATGTGAAAACACAGGTGGATCACAATTGTATTTTGCTGAGATTGCCGAGGCATGAATTTTTATGGAAGAATATGAGAGACCAGTATGAAACATTTCTGCCAAGTATTCCAATATCTGAGGTATACTCGATACTGTTGTATCCTGACCCCTGTTAGCATTCCAAATGATGAATCTCTTCCACTTGGCTGAATAAGTTTTTCTGGTGGAAGGTCTGCGTGCTTCCAGTAAGATCTCTTGAACTTTTTTGGAAAGAGAGATATCGGAAGGAGTTATGGTAACCTCCAGGCTGTCAGAAGCAATGTTTTCAGGTTTTGATGAACAGTCCTGTAATTGTGTTGTGTTAGAAGCAGAGGCCACGGTTTGGTCCGAGTTATGCTCAACAGCAATGGGTACCAGTGCTGCCTTGGCCAGTCTGGAGCTATCAAAATGCCTGTTGGTTGTTCTGCTTTGATCTTCAGTATCACCTTGGTCAGCAGTGATAGAGGAGGGAATGCATAAATTGTTAGGGAATTCCAGCTGAAGGAGAGAGCATCCGTTTCCAGGCTAGAGGATGGTGGGTCCTTGTACAGAACTTTTCCAGGTGATGATTCATGTGAGAAGCAAAGAGATCTATGTCCGGTCTTCCCCATTTCCTTGTTATTTGTGAGAAAATGTGAGGATGCAGCATCCATTCGTGTGGATCCAAGAAATTTCTGCTCAGCTTGTCCGCCAGTACATTGTCCTTGCCTGGCACAAACTGGGATTGCAGATGTATATTCAGACTTAGGGATTTTTCCCAGAGAATCATTGTTAGTCTGCAGAGGGGATAAGAATGAGTGCCTCCCTGCTTGTTTATATACCACATAACAGTGGTGTTGTCTGTCCTTATTAGCAAATGTCCTTGTTGAAGTGATTATTCGAAAGTCTCGATTGCATGTATCACTGCCAACATCTCTTTTTGGTTTATGTGCAGATGCCTTTCCCTTGGTGTCCATTGACCTTGAATGCATCTGCCCTCCATGTATCCATGGTCTGAGGAGTCTGTTGTAATCATTTGACCTGCTTGAGGTTTGTTGAAAGACATGCCTTTGTTTAACTGACTTGTTTGAGCCCACCACAAAAATTCTCTTTTCAGACATGGAATGAGTGGGATTAGGCTTTGGCTGTGTTGAGACCATAAGTTTATTAAATTCCATTGGATCTTTCTCATATGAAGTCTTGCCAAAGGTATCAGAAGAATGCAAGTTGCCATGAACCCCAGGGCCTGCAGGATTTTCCTTGCAGTCAGCTGGGAGAGCTTTGCTAGGCCTTTGAAGTACTCTGGTAACTGCTCTTGTTTTTCCTCTGTGAGGTTTTTGTGTCCAGTTTGGCTCCTAGGAAAATAATCTGTTGGGATGGCAGAAGTCTTGATTTCTGAATGTTGACTGTGTATCCCAAGGTCTGTAGTAATTGAATGACATAGTCCAAGTTTGCTATCAAGGTTTGTTTGTTGTCTGCTTGTTCCAGGTAGGGGTATATTTGAATGCCCTGGAGTCTGCAGTGTGCCACTACTGATGCCAGGCATTTCGTGAACACTGCAATGCTGAGAATTGATAATGCTCTGTTCCGTATCTTCTGCAGCTTTGTCTGATTGGGACATGCAGGTATGCCTCCTTGAGGTCCAGAGTGACCAGCCAAGACCCCTTGCCCAGCATGGAAAGGAGTTGCTGCAACGTCAGCATTTTGAACTTTGGCACAATGAGATAAGTATTTAAAGTAGACAAGTCCAGTATAGGCCTCCATTTGTTTTCCTTTCTTGGAACAAGGAACAGTCTTGAATAAAATCCCTGGCCTTGTTCCTGTGGAGGGACCTTTTCTATTGCTTTTATATTTAACAGCTTTGAAACTTTTTTTATTTTTTTATTTTTTTTATTTTTTATATTGGTGTATAAGTATTTTGGATGTTTATTAGTAAGGCCAAAATTATAGTAATAGTGATATGTATTTTCATACCTTTAAAATAACTATTACTTGATTTATTTATTACCCATAAGAAAAGGTGTTTTTAAACAAGGTTTGCATTTTGGTACTATGTTTTTAAAATTATTAGCATTAAAAGTTTATATTTTATATTTTTATAAATATTGTTAATGTTATATAAAACTATGCGCTTTTTAGGTACAATTTGCACTTGCAGTTTAGCATTTTAGGAAAATTTCTTCTTATAGCAATGTTTAACAGAAATGGAGGATGTGATGCCATTAATTAGTTAATGAAGCACTTGCATTAAGTTTGAAAAGTTTATTTAATGTTCAATTGCAATTGTACTGGCTGTTGTCTGAGGAAGTTCTGATACTTTCCAAGCGAAAAAAAAGCTTTTAGTTTTTTTTTTACTTTTTCATTAAAGAGGTTTAATACAAGTGCGTTACGCTGTTCATTCAGCTTTTGAACAAATTGCTAAGCTTTACGTGAAGTGGATTATTTTTCCTGCACACCATCCTTATTGTTGACATTTCCAGCGTCTTTCTAAAGTTTTTGTGAGTTGCTTTGGTTTGTTAACAGTGGTTTTGTCCGTTGGTTGCTAACAAGGAGGTATGGAAGACACAGCAGAGGACGGCGACCTTTCTCAGGGAAACCTCACGCAACTGTTGCAGTTGATAAACATCAGACTCGACCTCTTATCGGAGAAGGTAGATGGCGTTTCCAACTCCAGCGGCGTTTCCAGGAATACAACAGCTAGTACCATTTTACCAGCTTCAGGAGTGCAGGCAGCACTTTATTCCGAAGCAGGTTCACCTCATCGACACCAGCTTGGTGAAACAAGTGCAGGGCATCCTGTTAATAACTTCAACATCGGTACATGGTTGAATACTGAATTGGACATGGACTGCATGGAAGAAGGTACTGATATGACACATTTAAGTGAAAGTAATAGCTTAATTACGGACAAATTAAAATTATTTGATGCCAAGCTTTTTAAAATTAAGAAACTCCAGCTTGAGCTCAATTACTTTAAGAGATGTATTAAGGAGAAAATTGTTCCAAAGGGTCTGAAGCATTACTCATACCCTACTGGGTTGGAACATGGTTCGGACTTTTTTATGGAATTAATAAGCATTTATAACAGGCAAGGGTTGGAAATAATACAATGTATGGTAAAACATTACCAAATTTCCCTTGACCTTTTAGTGAAAGAAGTTATTTCTCTTGAACAGGATATTAAGGTAGATCTTGACTATAATAGATATGAATTCGAATATGACAGAATTCTGTCTAGTATAGCACAACAGATGACAAAATTAAAAACTAACAAAATAAAAAAACTTCAAAGAGATCTGAAAGCTTATCGTGAAGGGGTGGCTTTTCCAAAACCACCACCGTCTCAAAACGCTTCACGTAATAACAACAAAAGTTCTACAGTCCAACCCACTTATAAGGACAAAAGGAGGCAATTGCCTACTAGGAATACTTCGGCCAACTTGGACTTAGGTGTTGAGCCTAGCACTGAGTATTTTACAAATGATGATGACATCTTTGGAGAAGAAGCAAGTGGCTCAAATTTAAATCAGCACTATACCACCAATAACAAAGACATAATCAAGCCCCCCAAAAAACTACAGAGGGGGGAGGGGGGGGCAATTGGAACATGAACTCAGTCCAAGGACCCAAGCGGAGATACAATACCCGCAGCAACAACAAGCATCTGGGTTAAAACTTTATGAAACACTTCTAAATAATGAAGGAGATTTTACCATCTATAACTTTACTGAGTGCTGCATTGATCAAATGCTAGTGGAATTATCTTACCTTTGTGCCATCTAAAAAATGTGACATTGCTGAACTACTGGTTGATTTCAAGATGTTTATTCGTAAACTTAATTTGAATTTATTGTCAGGAAATTCACCACATAATGAGAACGAATTGAGTAGCAGCTAGTACTTTCAACCCTCCTCAAAATAGTATAACGAACATGTTTGAATATTTGTGTGAAAATGAATTTAGGGGCCTTTTGAAACATTCAAATAAAAACAGACACCAGTCCAATATTTCAGTTGAGGAAAAAACATTATTAACCTCTTTAAGAAATTTGCCACTTAGGCTTATGAAGCCGGATAAGGGCGGAGGGCTGGTGTTGTTTTATAATGAGGACTATTCTAACATTATGTTGACCCTACTAGAAAGTAACACATATGCATCAGTGAGTAAAAATGAGTCGAATCAAGCTTATAATAGAATTAAAATGTTCATTTCTGATTTGTTTACAGATGGTTTACTAACCCTAGAACAACATACTTATTTAACTATGTTAGCCCCGAGGATCCCAAAAATTTTTGGGATCAAAACATTTTGAATCCACCATTTAGGGCATTGGTAGATGCAAATCAATTACCTAAAATTAGTGGACACCATCCTAAAGAAATATGTCAGTATGGAAAAACAAATTTTGAAGGACTCTTGGGCCTTCTTGCAATGCTTGCAGTCTATAACATATGATGATATGGCAAACTTTCTAACCATGGATGTGACTGATTTGTATTCTTGTATCCCGCATAACTTGGGGATAGAATGGGTGATTGATTTCATTAGACTTAAAGGGGCAAACAATTATGAATGTAATCTAGTTGAACAACTTCTTGATATTATACTGAAAAACAACTTTGTGTTATTTGAAAACAAGTTGTTCATCCAAAAAGTAGGAGTAGCGATGGGTTCTCCTGTAGGGTCAAGCTTTGCGAACTTGGTGATGGCCCATTGGGAAAATAATTATATTTTTAATAGTCCTTGGGCTAACCAGTTCGTAAGCTATAGAAGATTTTTGGATGACATCTTTATAATATTTAAAGGTAATAAGGAAGAAGCTAATCAACTAGTAAACTACTTTAATTCTACTACAATTTTTCTAAAATTTACTCAAAACTTCCAGGAAACTACTATTAATTTCCTGGATGTTGAACTGAGCAAAAACAGGGGATGTTATACAGCAAAACTTTTTAGAAAAGCTACATACTCTAACAGCTTTCTCCATTTCACCAGTATGCACCCCCATCATCAAAAGAAAGCTGTGGTGAAAGGACAACTGGTGAGGACTGCGAGGATAGTTACCTTAAACAAGGAGTTTGAAGAGGAATGTGATTTGTTATACCTCATGTTTTTGAAAAGAGGATATCCAGCTTCCTTCTTGGACAATATTTTTAAAGAAGTGATTAAAGAGAGAGAGATAGGGACTTATAAACCAATCTTGATGGGTGACATTGAAACTGACAGCCCCAATGGAGTTACTAACTTAGAAATTGGTAATAACAACACACATGTGAACACCATTGGTAGTATAAATCAGGGTCCTATGTATGGTGCTGAGAACAATGAGAACTTTACAATTGTATTTACTTTTACATATTGCCCAGAGGCATTGGACATAGGAAAAATAGTGAGGAAATATTGGTGTTTCTTATCTATGGATAAGGATCGTCTCCCAGATTTTAAACTTTAACCCCGTAATTACATATAGAAAAGGTACTAACATGAAAAGACTTCTTGAAACCAAACCCATTAACACTAAAACCAAGGGGGGAACCAAGAAGTGTGGGGCATGTAAATATTGTAAGTATATTGAGACATCAGATGAATTTACTATTAGGTTAACCACCTATCAAGTTAAGGAATCATACACCTGCAACTCTAGGGCGGTGGTTTACTTGGCACGGTGTACCCAATGCCCATCATTTTATGTGGGTAAGAGGCGGAAGCGTCTGCGTGATAGAATTTATGAGCATTTATCATAATTAATAAAGGTAAAATGAAAAGACACTGTACCAGTAACCCTGACCATACATTTAATTTTATGGGTATAGGCCAAATTAATAAACATTTAGTAGGCCATAGCTTTGTGAATGACAACCTTTTAAGGTTAGAATTAGAGAAAGCAGCATGTAGGGCACCAGGATTAAATGATTCATGTTCAATTTCTTGTATATTAAAGATTAAAAACCTTTTGAGGTAGGTTTTAATTTTTAATTTTTTATTTTTTATACTGGTGTACAAGTATTTTGGATGTTTATTAGTAAGGCCAAAATTATAGTAATAGTGATATGTATTTTCATACCTTTAAAATAACTATTACTTGATTTATTTATTACCCATAAGAAAAGGTGTTTTTAAACAAGGTTTGCATTTTGGTACTATGTTTTTAAAATTATTAGCATTAATAGTTTATATTTTATAAATATTGTTAATGTTATATAAAACTATGCGCTTTTTAGGTACAATTTGTACTTGCAGTTTAGCATTTTAGGAAAATTTCGTTCTTCTTATAGCAATGTTTAACAGCGTTTGCTGTTTCTTTAAATGGAGGATGTGATGCCATTAATTAGTTAATGAAGCACTTGCATTAAGTTTGAAAAGTTTATTTACTGTTCAATTGCAATTGTACTGGCTGTTGTCTGAGGAAGTTCTGATACTTTCCATTCAGCAAGCTTTACGTGAAGTGGATTATTTTTCCTGCACACCATCCTTATTGTTGACATTTCCAGCGTCTTTCTAAAGCTTTGAAACTTGAATGAGTGCCTCTGCCCTTTGATGAAGTGGCAGGTTTGGCATGGTATGGAAGTGGAATCTGTAACCTTTGTCTATTAAATCCAGAATCCAGTTGTCCTTGGTTAAGATATGCCAGTTTTTGAGGACAATTTTCGGTATGAAAGTCAAGTCATTGTGGTTGTCCTTGTGGTGCAGCTGGACTGCCTGTGTAGAACCTCGTTGCCCTCTACCTCAGGCACGCCTGTTTTTCCCCTTTGAAACTTGTCAGTGTCTGGAAAGGACCAATTCTTTGAAAGCCAATTCCTGCTGAATCTGGGTGGCTGGACCTGGAGGAAATCTTTGACTGTCTGTACTGATTTAGCTGTTTCCTCAATGGACTTCAACATCTAGCACCAAAAGCTTCTGTTTTCCAGAGGTGCATCAAGTAACTTTACTTTAACATGGTCTGGCAGTGGCTGTTCTTTTAACCAAACATGTCATAACAGCCCCAGTCATAGCTGCCCTACATGAAGCCTCCAATGCAACATAACCACACTGAAGAAAATGATTGCTAACCTGCTGAGTGTTATGTACTAGATCCTGCAATGCCTTTCTATCAATAGGCTCAGGAGAGGCTAGCTTTTTCTGTAAATCATCCAGTAAAATATCCTGGTACTGAAACATATGAAAAGGCAGTTAAGTGACCTCATGGCCAGGGTGGTAGAGGTATAAACTTTTACCTAGCTTCCATATCCCCTGGCAGTCGATTCTTGGCTGTGTCTCCCTTGGGGCCCTGTGAAATAGTTTCTAGATCCACAGAATGGGCCTTAAAGAGATGTTTGTGGGTGTCAGGGACCCTATAATATCTGTCTGGCTTGACAGGAGCAGGAGGGAGAGAATCAGGGTTAGCACTGGAGTCGGAGAAAACATCATCCAGGACATCCATAACTGGAGGGATAGCTAAAGGTCTGTGCTGGGGTAGCTGAGGAAGGATGCGTAGCCTTTTCCTGGAATCAGAGAATTCCTGACCCTGCCATTTAAAATGCTCCCCTAGAGTAGTAGGACTTCACGAGCGAAAAAAAATCTGAGGAGAGAGGCAGAGGGAATTGATTCCTCAGCATCAGAGTCCTCATAGGCCTGGAAGGAGTCTTCAGAGGCTTCATCTGAAGACAGGATGTCGGCCTGCTCAGTTCTGGGTCTTTTCTGCAGGCGGCTGAGAACCTCTGTCTGGATGAGGCTGAGACCCTGATAAGAGAAATAAGATCTGCAGCAAGAGACATGATCTGTTTATCAGAAGAAGGGGCCTGGGCAGTAGGTTTAGGATGGGCCTTGGCCTGGCTGCCCCCTTAGCGTGCAAAGGCCTTGATGGACATGGATACAGGAGGCCTAGCTGCCCCACGTGCAGGAGTAACCTTGTCCACAGAAATGGTGTCGGGTAGATCCCGGCCTGGGCGGTTGAATTCGGTCCCGGTCCTTTGGTAGATTGAGTTGTCGGTTGTTCCGGCGGCATGATATAAGTGAAAGATTAGCACAGGCGAGACATCGATAAGAATGGAAGTCCTTATGAGGTATTTGTTTACCACAAGACAAACAATTATTAACTTTCTCAATTTGTTCTGACATCGCTGAGGCAAGGGCTGGCAAGAAAAAATGTTCCACAACGGGTACTTAGCTTTTAGATGACTACTGAAAACACAGGAACTGACCGACCGGCACTTGCGAACTGCTTCGCGTGGCAAGAAAGACTGAAGAAGATGGCATCGCCAATGCCTTTATACTCCAGCAGTTCTGATGTGACCCAGACTTTGGAATCCAGCCGACCGAGGGCTGCCTGAGGCAGGACAACCCATATGTTATGACTGCAGTTGCATTCTTGAAGGACATCCAAGTAACAGCTTCTAGAAACTTCTAAAATCCAACCCTTCCCAAAAAGCCACAGATGAAGCCAAGGCACTGACAGACTCGGTCTTGATCCCATCTTGAACAGATTTGTCTCACCTCAGACAACCAATTGGAAATAGCTAAAACAGCAGCTACAGTTAAAAAATCAAAAATTTACTTCGAGTGCCTCGGCAAAATCACCTTCACTGGAGTACAAAAAAAAAAACATTCAAAAGAAAACTAAATAATCACAACAATCAAACAATTAACGTTAATTAATTAATTACATACTTCCAATTACACTTCCTATTTAACCCTTCTGGGTCCAAAGTGTTATATTTTAAAATATAAATTGTTTCTTTACATAACAACTCATCTTTAAGACTTACTCCTTCACACATATGCAAAATTACTTGTTCTAAAACACAACCTTTTAACAGACAGGCATCACTACTATAAAAATCTTTAAAATGGAGAGCCAGAGGGTTTTCAGGATGTACTTTAACATCTCTAACATGTTCATGAAATCTAACTTTAAAAGTAAAAGCCCTCTGGCTTTCTGCAATATAAAACAACTTACAGGGACACTGTAAGGCATAGATTATCCATTGAGTGTTGCAATCAAATTTTTGTACAAGCTTAAAATTTGTATTATTAATCCTAGAAAAATGATTCACCACCAATAGACATACAGAACATTTACCACATCTACATGTACCATATTTACTAGGAATATATGGTCCAATACTATGAGTAGGAAAAACAAATTTATGATGTACACCAAATTTATAATATATATAATATTCCTACCCTTTTTATAAGACAAATAAATCTGCTAATCTGATTACATAACTGTCTATTAATAACATGTGCCAATATTTTACCAACTGCATTATTTGTTCACTCAACACATCATTAGTAACAAAACAAATATTCCTTATGTCGCTACTTCTCTTACCATTCAAATCATCGTTATAATATATTCTGTTGACATTTATATTCTCATCCCTATTTATATTTAAATTATCTTCCAACAATAAATTCTAAATCCGTTTTCTTTCAAAAAAAAGTACTCTTTGTAAAGCATTTCTAACATCCTTATTGCTGTAACCCCTACTAATAAAGATACAATAAGTTTTATAAACCACTTCTAAAAATCGTCATCTAAAGTACACACTCTAAGTCTAAAAAATTCCCCATAGGGAAGAGCAGTGATCAAATGACTAGGATGGCAACTAGAGCCATGTAAATATATGTTACCCCCACTAAATTTGTTATAAACAGAGTGATTATCTTTTTAAATTGAATGCATCCAACCAAAGCAATATCTAAAAAATCAATTTTACCCCCCATTTGTAATCTGTCAAATTTAAACTGAAATTTATTAACCTGTAAATCTCCAATAAATTGTTCAACTAAATCCTACCCGCTTTACATAAAGCATCAATAAAACGGAAATATTTTACTATATGTTTGTTAAAAATATGTTTATACATGTATACAAATTTAGCCATAACAATGTTGTATACATGGGGGCAAAAGGTGCCCCCATGGCCATGCCCCGTTTCTAGTAAAAAAAAAACTTCATTACTGAAACTAAAAAAAATTATTCCTTAAACAAAATTAAACCATTTCTATAACAAAAGAAGACTTTGGGGTATCACCTAAAAAAATAATATAATGTCTATACCATGCTCATGTTGAATATTTGTATATAAGCTTACCATGTCCACTGTAATCCAATACATATCCTCTTGCTAATAGACACCATTGATTTTCTTTAAAAATCCTGTGTGTCTTATGTATAAGAGGGAAATTCCTGTACTATAGGGAAAAGATGTCTAGGCAAAAAATTCCCAAGTTATGTAAAAGTACTTATGAGCAGATACAATTGGATTGCCTTTAAGTGTATCAATTCCCTAGTGTATTTTTGGAAGACAGTAGAATGTGGCTAAATCACAATTTTTAGGACTACATTTTTTTCAATGTCATTTTTTTTTTTTACAAAATAACCTAACCGATATCCCTTGTCAAGTAACCTCTTATATTCTGAAACTGCATTACTATAACGTACAAGATCACATCTCACAAACATTTTCATCACTGAGATGATCATAGCACATTTTAGCATATTGGTCACAATTACTTACCGCAATCTTACTGCCTTTATCTGCAGGTTTAATTATTAAAGTTTTACACTTACGTAAATTCAGCAAAGCCTGACATTCATGTTTAGTAATGTTATACTCAGCCAAGTTTTTATCAAACTCACTAAACAATTGTTCTATCATAAAACAAAGCGGCAGAAAAGTTTTGAACTGTATTGTTAATAAATGGGGGTATAAATGTACTTTTAGTTGCCACACTGTCAGCATTCAAAACACAATATGCATTCACACTCAGACAAATCAAGAAGAAAACTATCACTGGAACTACAAGCACTTACATTAGTGTCATAGTGATAGTTATCAGTATTGAATAAACGCATCAAATGCAGCTTCCATATTAAATGGAAGACTTCACAATGTATTATATAAAGCTTCGGTAAAACTGTGGGAACATATTCAAGTCCCAAATTTAATCCTGAAAATGCTGTATCACTCAATATAGTTCCACATATATTCACCATGTTGTTATTACAACAAAATAAATCACTGCCAGCTACCTTTTTTTGTATACTAACATGTCCATAAATTTTTTTGGAATACTGTCCTGGGCCATATCATGTCCTCCTACAACTGCAGTTAACATTCAGCTGCTGTTCTCCTCCAGAACTTCTCCAACATCTACTAATATGATTAACTGGATCCTGTGCATTAGGTAAAGTTAGATAATTTTCCTCATCAGTGTCCCAATCAGTTGCAAAGTCCATTCCATCGGAAGAAGCAAAAGTAACGGAAGTCTGCTTTTTATTATTTCCATTCTCACAAACCAGCCTGTTTGCCACAAGATGTGAATCTCCAAAGAAAAGCCTGATTGTTCTTATAATCCCTCAAGTCTCTCTGAATTTTATGTTTTTCCCTCTCAGTTAGATCTTTTTCATATGTACTTAATTCTTCACCGAATTCCATTAGAAAACTATCTAAACAAAAAGGGCTTCGCTGTGTGGATAAATCAGAGCAAAGTTCATGAGCCTCCTTCTTCAGCTTACGTTGCTTTAAAGTATCACGTTCTATTAAGATCCTGACCCACTCAAGTGAGCAACGTTGTGCAGCAGCTATCGAACGTTTAGTTCCTTGCCTTCATTACTGTCAGGATCAAAAGGTGTACTGGGGTTTTTAAAGGCACGTAAGCCCCTAGGTGCTATTTCCAATTACAAATATCTATGCAGGCTCAACATATTAAAGTATACACTAGCTTCTTCAAACAGCACATTTTCTAGCATACTTAACATATTCTGCAGCTACAATGATAAAGATATAACTCTAGTATCACCCACAGCGGAAAACGGATTATCATTTCTATAATTTCTGTCATCCAAAAACTTTTCCCAAACACAACTTGATTGATCCACACTTTTACTAACTCTATTCCAAATAAAAGACATATTCTTCCATAGTACATTGTGAGTCCTCTGTAACTTCCTCCCAAAAGATTCGGAGTACACTGGTAGAAGGATCAGTAGCCATAAATGCCATGGGACCTACAATCTGTTCCATGGTCATGCTGAAAATTGTGCCTCCTTCCCAGGGAAGACAAGCAACAAATGCCAATAAAACTACCAGTACACAAAAGTTACTTTTTTGACAGAAAAAAACACAGTAAAAAAAGCACTTTCAGACACTATGGCAGTCCCACAGTGGAAAAAAATATATATTTTCTGTGGAGAAATTATGTTTATCAGTTAGTTTATACTACTTTTAAACTGACAGAAGAAAATGAGTGCGCAATTTAAAAGTACGTTACTATCTCAAGATAGTCCATTAAAACACAACACTCCTTGCTTTAAATAATTTTCCAGAAGAGGAAAGTAATAAAATATCGGCAAATATAAGGAAAGTTTTTATTTCCCCAAAGGGAACTTGTACATCCAGCAAAGGAAGCCAAAACCTGACCATCAAACCCTGAAAGCCTCAGTGAAGCATACTCTTCGGTGACAGGAATGCTCTGAAGACCTTCATGTACAAACTTGTCTTTCAGTAAGCTTAGCTTGAGCTGCAGGACAACCTGGGCACATGGAAGGTGCCCTGAAGCTTTGGGAGCTGGCTGGATCTTGTATCCTTGGCAGGATATAATCCATATAGCCAAGACTACTGCAGCAGTGATCAATATGAAGAATATCAGTTAAATCCAAGACAAGCTACATAGTCAACACCAAACAAACAGAAAAACATGTACCAAACCAATTTAATACCTACTTTGTCATTAACCAATCAGGTGACTAATCAAGTTTTGATGTCCCTACTCAAATAACCTCCTACAATGTTTTTCCTTCAAGGCAGTTCCTACAGATACCATCAAAAAACCCTCAAAAAATTTAAGCCTACTACAAATGCCCTCTGGCAGTCCACCTGGCAAATATGTTATAATAGCAGCTGAGGATACTGCATATCAAGTTTAATTTCTGATAAATCAATTCATAAAATATTTAAGGCAGCACAGTGGCTCAGAGGATACAGTTACATCAAGAGAGTCTCCAGTTTGATTCTTGGCTGGGGTGCCTTCTGTGTGGGGTCTGCATGTTCACATTGCGTTCGCATGGATTTCCTCCAGCTGCTTGGGTTGCCTCCCACATTCCAAAGACATGAAGTAAGTGGGAGGGACACTTTAATCTGGCCATAGGTGTGAATGTGTTTAAGTTCGTGTGTGGTACGTAATGTGGCAGGCTAACCACCCGGCAGTGTGAATCTTGGCTCTAGATAATTGTCACTGTTGAAGTGACTCCCTAACCCATCTGTAAAAATGGGAAAAGGGGTTATGGATGGATGAAATCGATTCATATCTGAAATGGAAGTCATTTTACTAAGGAAAAAAACTCATTCATTACCCCACTGCACAAGGGTGAAATCAAAACACATCTTTCAAACTACAGGCCAATTGCCATTTTATTTCCACTATCAAAAATATTAGAAAAATGTATTCATAAACAAATTTTCAACTATCTAATAGATAACCACTCTCTATCTTCAACCCAACATGGCGTCCATCCTCATCAGAGCACAACTACTTCTTTGCTGAATTTTGTTAATACTGTCAACACCAAAAGAAATGCCAGAAGCCTAGTATTGACCACCCTCTAGACTTAGCAAAAAGCTTTTACCGTCTCCCACCATAATGACTTATATGAACTCTTATCCTTCGGCTCACCAACCCTTCACTGCAATGGTTCCATAGCTACACCTCAAGCAGAACACAAGCAGCCACGAGGGAAATAAACTTGTTAGAAGGACTACCACAACAACTAGCTCTTTCTTAGCTAACTGCAATACACAGATATATCTATAATCCAGAAAATTACTCTGCCCTTAACAACTTAATGCACTACTACTCCCTCAACAGAATTTTTTGCTCTAAAAAAATCACTAATCTCTATAACCAAATCATCTAAGACTACAGGTGACTCTCCATATTTAAATACTGTGGCTAAACTATGGAATCACATCCCACCATCACTGAAATCCACTCAGAATCCAAACTAATTTCAAACGCAACAAAAGTTTCACCTAAATCAATGAATCTGCTCCTGTACATCCCCAGGATAAATGCCACGGCTATCTTCAACTTGACATACCATCAAACTATTTCTCTTCATTAAGAATCCTATGCCTCTCAACCAGCCTTTGCCAATACATTAATATTTACTAGCATCTCCCAGCCATATACATAGTTTTAGGATACAGCTCACCCCTCACCTCTGTACTTCTAATATAAACTTTATGATATACATGGACCTGCTTTATATCCTACCTCTTCAATACAAAATTAAAATTTTCTGCCCTACCTAGTTCCTTCTCATCTCCGTTTCACTGAACTTTCTAAGCACTAATCACATGATGGTACATTTGGCAAATCCACTAATACACCTCTTCAAATGCTCAATGTTCAACATCTAATAATGCAGAAGCATTTCTTATACTGTAATAATCGATTACATTCATATGAAATAAAAGCAATTTAGTAAATGGCTGTATAATTATTGTCGATTTTCTGTTTAAAATGTTTGTAATATGTTGGAGCGTTTTTCTCACGTCTGCTGCTGAAATGAGGTTTTTGACTAAACCCAGTTGGACAAACTTAGTAAAAAAGCAAAGCAGAGTAAAACTAAAACCTAAAAATAAGGGGAGTGACGGGATTAAGTGGCTACTGCAGCAGTGAACTTCTCAAGCATCTACTATTATGGTAAATTTATTTACACAAGTGTAGTAGCCTAAGCTATATGGGCAGATTAACACAGCTAACTATATTTGGGAGGTGGAAGAAGGGTCCGGGAGTCCTTGGAGAATGGTCATAGCAAAGCTTGCTCAAGACCCAGAAAATGAGTTTAGTCTGTAGTGCTTCGCTGAAGTATGTACAGAGGACCAAGCGACTCTAGAATACTTCTCGAGTCCATCCTTTTAAAAAAAAAAAACACTGAAAAAGCTAAAGCCTTTGTAAAGTGAACCTTAAACATGCCTGGAATGGACTACGGTGGGAATAAGGAAATAGCATGGGTCAGCCATTTGGAAATTGGTTTCACACTATTTGTCCTTTCTTCTTACCTTCATAAGAAATGAATAACTGATCATAATTTCTGAAAGTTTTAGTTCTATCAAGATAGTATCTGAGTGCTCTGTGGACATCTAGAGTATAAAGAATCCTTTCCCCCTCAATTATTATTTCTAACCCAAAGCATCTTCCCTAGAAATTGTACTAGGCATTCCCAGAGGGAAAAAATAGGTGCTCAAGCCTAGTCAAAACTGTTCCTCATACGTCTGAGGGTCTCTCCAATGGAGGGGTCATCTGATGAAGTTAGTGGAGGGAAGGCAGACTATTATCTTTGTCCATCTCAGAAGCAAGCAACAACTTGAGGGTTTCTCTGACTTCTCAGAAACACTAAAGAGCAAGTCCACACTCCCACTATATCTATATCAGTAAGCTTATGCTAAGTATTACACAGACAAATATCAGACACCAGATATTAGCCAGGGTCATTTGGCAAGCAACAAGGTGACAACATGCCAGCTGAAGGCAGAATGTGCAGGAAAGAGGCCTACACTGGGCTCAGTACAAGCTTCAGACAGTATTCTCCAAGACTGCAAAACCACCCAAACTCCTACCAGACATTAAAAATCTGATGTCTAACTTCTGAGATACAACCCCTACCGCTAGACAACCCAAAAGACCCACCACAGCCAGGAATCAACAACTAAACTGGACTTTGGGAGAGGGACATTCCCAAAGGAGCGTTTTCAGTGGACAGCACCACTAAATCATGACTGGGTGACTCAAGGGACTGCTTTCCCAGGATAAAGTTGGTCAGCCTTGGGCTTTATCTGACAAACTGGTTGGAAAATGCAAAAATAAATAAATAAATAAAACAGCAAGATGCGGAGCTAGGTCTCCTCTAATCCCATTATAAGCTGGAGTTCTCACCATCCAAGTATGAACTTGGCACCCAAACAGACCCATGGGTAGGAACTCGGCACCCGAGTTTGTGCAGCAGAAGGGCAGAAGGTATCACTAAAATTGCCTTCTGGAGGGCTAAATTATTTTTAACACCTATCACTTTAATACATAGGCAAACATACATTTATATAAAACAAAAATTATATAGCACATACATTCTTTTAGTATATTTGTCATCAATTTAACATTACATAAATCAATCAATTCCTGCCGTCCCTTAAACCTCGCTCCTCCTCTAAAACATTATTCTGCAAGTATTGTTCCCAAAATTTTCATTTTTTCCTACGCAATTTTCTCCTACCCTTTTCTAAAGATCCCACTACCAGTTTTTTTTATATCTCTGTTAAATGTGCAATACTTCAGATATGCAATAGATGCAGACTCTCATTTCCATTTTATAGTAACTGTTTTTTTGTCAGCCACCAGAATTTAACTTAATAATGTCTTACTATGTCTAGGCAATTAAGATTCTGTATCCCAGCTTAAAAAATAATTTCCATAGTTACATTGATTTGCTCGCCTATTTCCTGAAGAGCTAAACCTTGAATTGTATGCTGGGTTCCTGTACCTGAAGGTACCTTCTGTGTCGCTGTTACACAGAGGCACAGTATACTAACCTCGAAAAAGGGCATAGCAAAATTCATTTAAAATGGGTGGCGAAAGCCAAACACACTCTGGCAAGGCTTATAAATGCCCTAGGGCAGATAGCCTAGTATGAACCTATGAACCTAAGGGATACTCTGACTTTTGTCTGCAACTGTGTTGAGGGCCCCCCCTGTCAATCCCCTTAAAAGGAGCATCTGCAACTGTGTTGAGGGCGCCCCTGTCAGTCCCCTTAAGAGGAGTTCTTGATGCCTGCCATCTATCAGAACTGAAATACTGACATCTGTGGCAGTACAATAAAAGCACTGCTGCATGTCTGGCTAGTAATCTGACAGCCACAAGGGCACTTATCATTCAAAGGGGATCCAATGTCTGTCTGCCTGGGATGACATGCTGGCAAGGCTCAAATTCTAAACCTACCACCCTAGAACACAAAAATTCTCAGTATGGAGAACATCGATGTCTGTGCTGTGACTGAAACCTGGTTCAAGGCTCCTGAGAGCACCCCAGCACTATCAGGTTTTACCTCATATCATGCCCATCCCAAACACCAACATACTAGGTGACTTAATATAGACTGGGATCGGTTCCTGGAGTTCATAAACGCAAATGACATGGAACAACTAGTCACCATCCCCACAAGAGGTGAAAACATACTTGATCTCATCATCATGAACATGGGATCACAATGTTCAACACCAAGTATACCCCTCACTGGTGAGATCAGATCATAAACTAATCTCACTGGAGGTCCTCATCCCGCCCCCACCTGAGATAAAATGACCACAGTGAAGAACTTCGGACTGCATGGATCAGGCAATCACAAGATAGAGCAAAATCCTTAAAAGGTAAGACACCTTTGATCATTATAAGTAAAAAGAAACCTGGAATTAGTTCAAACTGAACCTACAGACATTGCCAATATACTGGCTGACAGGTTCAGTGAATTAAACCTGCAGTTAGGCCATGGAAAGGATCATAGAACTTGCAGACTTTGGATCCAACGGCTCAGTCCTGCACAGATATCCTTCAGAAGGGTCTCACAGAAACGGATAACTGGTGCCAGAGCCATGGCATAGTCATACCCTTGGAAAAACAAGGTTACCCCTAGCTACCATAAGGTCATCGCCCCTGTACTCATCACTCATCAGACCAATGATTGACACCTGCAGCAGCTGGAAAGACCCCAAAGTTCCTCACCAAAAGGATGGGGTCAAAAAATAAAAATTATGCTATGCTGACTGAAAGAAAGAACTTCAGCTCTTTTCAGCGCTTTAGCTGCTCAGAGGTGATATGAACCTATGAACTTATGTTTCGGCAAGCAGACATTGGACTCGACTGATGACAGCAAGAACTGCTATCTGAATTGTGCCAAGTGCCAAAAAAATGAAGCAAATGCTGTTCTTGCATAGTAGGTACTTTAAATAGCACAAATGGCGTGAGACTGTATATGTTCTCAATTCAGCCTTTTGTTTCAACTCCAACTAGTGAAGAAAATAAACTCAACAGGAACATAATACAAAAGATCCCGACTATTGCATAATTTAATTCAAAAAGGGAAGTGCCTTGGGAGACTAGAAACTGGCTAAGATCCACCAAATTTTAATATGCACTGAGCATTCTTCCAGGTAGTTAAAAGTGCTTAACTAAAGATGATCTATGCCAGCTCCATTGCACACAGAGATGAAACCCTGACCAAGACGTGCAGGCTCAATTGGTGATCTTTGCACTGGAGAAGCCATCTGGGGAGAGGAAGAAATGCTGAGATGGAGTTTGTCAAGGGGAGGGGACCTCACCTGCAGATAGATGGATGGGTACCTTAAAAGAGATGTGGCTACAGGGGTAACGTCACTCTCAGAAATGGATGACAAGACCTAGAATCACTCCTCCCACTGCACACCAAACACTTGCAACCTCTGAGGTATATGTAGGAGAGTGGCAAGACCTAAGCAAAATGCCCTGTTGGCTGCTGGGATAAAGACTATACCAGTATCAGCTATTGTTTGGTTAGTAAACCTCAGCCTAGGGAATGAACAGTGGAAGTCATGGCAGTTAGGCACAAAGAGCATCCTCTTTAAAAAACAAACAAAGACAGTAAATGCTCAAACACTGCTAAACAGCTTGGTATTAACGACATCAGTTACAACAAAACAGAAAACATGTAGCCAATGAAAGATATAAACACTCGCAGATAAGTACTAGGTTAACTGCCTTTGCAGGTCACTTTACGCCTAGCCAATTACCTTGCAAAGGTGAGAATCAAACCCTGTACTTTGTGTGTGAGGTAAACAGGAACAATTATGCCAACCCTCAACCCTTAAATGTTGGCTCATTTCCAGAAATATGCTCATACACAAGTACCAGGCAAGCTGCCCCTGTGGGACATTTTAAGCCAATTTCCCTTCCAAAGGTGAGAATTAACCCCCTGTACCTTGTGCCTTTGAGGTAAACATATTGATTATGCTAACCCCCAAAAGTTTAAGTTTGATACAGCAAACGGCAAAGTAACATAGCATAAGAATGAGGAATACTAGGAGTCACAACATAAGCTGCAACTTCAGTACGTCAAAGGTGAGCCAGAATACCAAGACAATGCATCAACAAGCAAAAGCAGTACAAGACAGTACAAGTATGATGATGGACGATGAAGCAGTGATGTTACTTTTGTACAGGTCACCGGAAGCTCACAACACAGAAACCAGTTTTACAGTCTGCACAATGTAAAAGGACTGATACTGACCAGCAGTAGCCCACACAATGAAACCTATACTGACACATGAACTAGATGGCAATCCCTACTGCAACAGTTACTACTGCAACTTCTGCCAGATTAGGCCCAACATCCAACCTGACTACCATAGTTCAGCACCCTTCTCCCTCCAGGCCAGGCATCCACCTTTTATAAATACCAGGACATTCTCTGTATAAAGCTAGTGTCTGCTTGTGCCATATTGTATCTTTTCGGCCTAGGATGAACACAGGGTATCAACGCTGTCAGAGCCTAGGCAAGGACCTAAGGAAACTTTCCAAGAAAGGACATATATTCACATCCTCTAGATCAAAAAAACTTGAGAGAAATGGGGTTTCTCTATGAAGAGAAAAGGTTATGCAGAATTCAGCAGGCCAGAAAGCTTGACAGTAAAGATAGAAAAAAGCAGGTTACCTACACCAGCCCACAATGCTCAAGAAGAGGGATAGTGGAAAGGAACCAACACTGCACCAGTGCCCTACAACATATACTGTTAGTACAGTTGCACAAGAACTGGCCATATGATTCTGCATAAATCACTGCCGCATCAAGTCCTTACTAACATTAGGATTGCCAGAGTTCTACAGACAAGGGAAGTGGATAGAATGGAAGGGCTGGGCTATAGCAGCCCACACAGAATGGCAGCTGCAAACTCAACCCTAGCACTGGAAGAGATAGCCTGTCTATAATATTTGGAAAAAGTATGGACTAATGACTAGGTTTCACAGCTCCATCCAACTTCTTTCCATGACGGCAGTAACACAAATGTAAAATGAAAAATCTGTGGTATCCCTCTAAGTCTCAGAAAACCCAGTATGCAACCTATACTGGGTCAAAAAAAAACCAAGCAGAAACTTCCCAGTGTGGAGGGTGTAAAGTTCACTTCTATATGTTATGCACAGAGTTTCAATAAACGATATTCCATTTTTCACAACTGTGGATTACCTATTTTATTATTTTGCAGTACATATTTTAAAGTTCAGTTTTTATTAGTGAACTAGGTGCATAATATATTTCAAGAAGTGAACTTCACACCCTCCACACTGCAAAGTTTCTGCTTGGTTTGTTTAAAACAAGATGTCACACCAGCCATTTAGAAACTGTCTGCTTGGAACCTGGTTTTCCTTCCTAGATGCAAAAGACACAAATAACTGTTCAGAAGATCTGATCTGGGGATTACAGACAAAAAAAAAAAAAAAAAGGAGGTGAAGAGTTTGGCTGAGGGAGCGCTCAGTACTTTTGGCACAAATATTAGACAAGTCCTAGAGTGGCCATGTCTTTATGGAAGAGAGAGTTCTCTACACAGGAGGGCCTGTAGTTCTGAAATCCTCTCAGCTGAAGTGATGGCCAATAACAAAACAGTTTTCCAAGTTACATATTTAAGAGGATCAGAGGCAGCAGGCTCAGAAGTGGGACGTGGTTAGCTTTCCTTAGACACAGCGCAAGTCCCATGGAGATGCAGCAATTTTTATGGGTGGTATCAGATGGAGTGCATTGAGGAAGTGTTTAACAGATTGTAGGGGTGTGCTAGGGAAGATCTACAGGCATGGAGTCTAAAACAGCAGAGAAATGTGCCTCTGTAGAGGAATATACCGGGCATGAACTAAACAGCTTGCATGACGGACACCAGTGTTGTGCTAGGATCTCGATCCTTCCTCTGGCACCAGAGGAGACACCTCTTCCATTTCACCAGGAAGACTCACTTGTAGCAGGTTTCCTAGCAAGGTGAGGGTGTACCAGCACTCCCCTTGTACTGTTTTGGAGCTTTCATTTGCAAAGACAGCACATGCACGGCTTCAATCTATATATCTGAATGATGAGGGAAAACTAATGATGTCTGGGACAGAAGGATAGTATTTAAAAGCATTCTTGACCCTTTCTCTCCTGCTGTTTGGATCACGCTGGAGAGAAAGCACAGTTGTGTACCTACCACAAATGTAGATGTTCGAGTGTATTCACTGTTGCAGTCATTACTGTTGGGTTATCCTGCTGGCAGGCTACCAGCAGTCGGCCCGATTCCAAAGTCTAGGTCCGGCGTCGGTTGCTGTCGCCTCTTCCCTGACGTCAGTGCACCACGGGTATCAAAGAAGCAGCCAACGCCATTTTCTTCAGTTTTTCTTGCCCCAGATGTCAGGTGCCCCTAAATTGGAAGGCTGAAAGAATATGCCAATAAAATACATGCACAAAAATAACATGTCCTTCATCTACAAGCAAATACACCAAAAAGGTAGTATAGGATAGAGAAGTGTAGTTAAGTCCCACAAAGGAAAGGAGGGATGGTGGGTAGGTAACCTGGACTGCAACAGTGAATACACTCTAATATCTACATTTATGGTAGGTACACAACTGTACTATGTTCATCGTGTTTCACTGTTGCAGTCATTACTGTTGGGTTGAATCCCAAAGCTGAGGTAGGGTGGCTGGCCTAAATAGGATTTGGAGAGGCTATGAGGCCCTGAAGAACTGCAGTGGCAAAGCCTGCTCTGGACTTAGAATAGAGAGGTAAATGGTAGTGCTTTGTGAAAGTGTGCACTGAACTCCAAATTGCAGCCTCTAAGATATCTTTGGTTGGCACTCCTCTGAGGAAGGCTGCTGAAGTGGCTGCTGCTCTGGTGGAATGAGGCCTAATGTTCTTAGGCACTGATTTGCCATGTTGTAAATAGCAGAAACGGATGCAATGGCCTATCCATTTAGAAATAGTCTGTTTTGAGATAGCCTTACCCTGCGAACTTGCAGCATATGACACCAAAAGTTGCTCAGTTTTTCTGAAAACTTCAGTTCTGTCCAAGTAGAATCTCAGCTGCCTGTGTATGTCCAAAGAATGCAGAATTTTCTCACCCTTGTTCTGTGGATTAGGATAAAAAGTTAGCAAGTGAATGGTTTGGTTAAGGGCCACACTGGACACCACCTTAGGTAGGGTTTTGTCCTCAGGGAAACCCTGTCTGGATGGAAAATGATGAAAGGTTCCACAGCCATGAGTGCTTGTAGCTCTGAGACTCGTCTTGCAGAGGTTATTGCTAGGAGCAAAGCTGTTTTCCAGGATAAGGACTTTATATCTGCTGTTGATGCTGGCTTGAAGGGAGGCAGTGTGAGTTTTTCCAAAACATAACTGAGGTCCCAGGCCGGAATTGGTGCTCTCCTACGAGGCCTAATGTTTCTGGCTCCTCTGAGGTACTGCTTTAGTAAAGGATGAGAAAAGATAGGTGGTTCCATATTGTAATGGGCTGAAATGGCAGAGGCATGAATCTTAATAGATGAGAAGGAAAGGCCTTTGTTTAGCATCTCAGTTAAGTATTGTAAAATCTAAGGGATATTTGGCACACTCGTGTCTATGCCTTGTTCCTGGTTTCAAGCAGAGAATCTTCCATTTTTCTGCATAAGATTTTCTGGTACAGGGTCTTCTGGTCTCCAAGATAACGTCCATGACAGCTTTTGTAAGTGGAGTGTTCTGAATGGTTACCTTATCCGCCATGCTGCCAGATTTAAGGTCATGAGTTGGCTGTGCAGGATCTGACTGTTTTGTTGGGTCAGCAATTGAGAAATTTGAGGCAGTATCCATGCTGGACCTTGAGACAAGCTCTTCAGAATTGGGTACCAGTGCTGGCGGGGCCGGTCTGGTGCAATCAGTATCATGTTTGGCTTCTCTTGTCTGACCTTTATGAGTACCCTGGGAAGAAGTGGCAAAGGGGGGGAAAGCATATACTGTTAGATTTTTCCAGCTGAAGGATAGGGTGTCCACTTTCCATGCTTGCTTGTGATAAATCCTTGTGCAAAATCTTTGCAATTGGCAGTTGTGAGGGGAGGCAAATAGATCTATGCCTGGGCATCCCCATTTCCTTGTTATCATGTTGAAGACTTGTGGATCCAGCTTCCATTCTTGGGGATCCATGAGGTTTCTGCTTAGTTCATCTGCCAGAGTATTTGTTTTTCCTGGCAGGAATTGTGCTTGCAAGTGAACTTGAAAAGCCAAAGCCGTGTCCCATAAGGTCATTGCTTGTCTGCAAAGGGGGTGTACCTCCCTGCTTGTTTATGTACCACATGACCGTAGTGTTGTCTGTCTTTATCAGTAGTTGTCTTGGATGAAGCAGGTCCTTGAAAGCGGTCAGGGCATTTTGAACAGCTAGCATCTCTTTTTGATTGATGTGAAGATGCATTTGGTTTGCAGGCCATGTGCCCTGAAAGCATTTTCCTGCCATATGTGCTCCCTAGGCATAGTCGGATGCATCCGTTGTCAGTGTCTGTCTGGCTGTTGTAACCTGAATGGCAGACCCTTGTTGCGGTGAGAGGCTTTTGCCCACCATCAAAATTCGTGTTGCAGGCAGGGAATGAGTGCAATTACTGTCTCCAGGCTGTGGCAATGTTGAGTCCAAACACTTTTTAGATACCTTTGTAGTTTCCTCATATGCAGTTTGGCATATGGAATTAGTATGATGCAGGATGCCATGAAATCCATGGCCTGCAGGAATTTCCTTGCAGATAAGTGGGTTTTTGTTGCCAATGTCTTGAAGTAAGTAGTCAGATGCTTTTGTTTGTCTGGCGTGAGATGAGCCATCTGGGTAGTTGTGTTTAAGCTTGCACCCAGGAATATTATCTCTTGAGAGGGCACTAGTTTTGATTTCTTTTCGTTTACTGTGTACCCTAGGCCAAGTCGTAATCTCTTTACAAACGCCAGATGCTTTAGAAGAATGTCTTTGTTCTCTGCTTGAATTAGGCAGTCGTCCAAGTAGGGATATATTTGAATTCCTCTTTGTCTGCAAAACGCAATTACTGGTGCCAGGCATTTTGTGAAGGCCCTGGGCGGAGTAGATAAGCCAAAGGGCAGTGCACAGAATTGGTAATGCATTGAGCCAGCTATGAATCTGAGGTATCTTCTGCAAGATTGTCTGATTGGGACATGCAGGTATGCCTCTTTTAGGTCCAAAGTTACGAGCCAAGCCTTCTTGCCCAGCATGGGCAGTAGCTGTTGTAGAGTCAACATCTTGAATTTTGGAACTTCCAGAAATGTGTTTAGTATAGACAGGTCCAGTATTGGTCTCCAGGTTTTGTCCTTTCTGGGCACCAAGAAAAGTCTTGAGTAAAATCCTTGTCCCTGCTCTTGTTGTGGTACTTGTTGAATGGCTCTCATGTCCATGAGAGCTGTAATTTGTTTTTGTGCCTCTGCCCATTGATTGCGTGGCAGGTCTGGCATACCTTTTGACCTTGGTAGAGTGTAAAAATGAAACCTGTAGCCTTGGGACACTATGTTCAGTACCCATTTGTCTTGGGTAATCCTTTGCCAATTTGAAGAAAAAAGTGCTAGTTTTCCCCCTAAGGGGGCTTCCAATAGAGAAGTGCTTGGATTTGGTAGAGGAAAGTCATTGGGACTGTTTCCTGTAAGGTTGTGATTTGTCTTCTTCGCTTTTGGAGGTAGTAGCACCCCATTGTTTATGTCTGTATGAGCCTTGGGGCTGACCTTTGCCTCTGGGATGCCTGTATCTGCCTCTTTCTGGTCTGTCTGACTGGAAAGGACCAATTTTTTGAAGGCCAGTTTCTGCTAAATCTGGGTGGTTGTACCTGTAAGAAATCCTTGACTGTCTGCATGGATTTTTCTTTATCCTCCACTTTTTCAATACTACATCTGCTTTAGTACCAAACAAAGTATCATGCTGTAATGGTGCATCAAACAATTTTGCTTTAACATGATCAGGCAGATTTTGTTCCTTCAACCAAGCATGCCTTCTAATAACAGAACCTGAAACAGCAGCCCTGCAGGAGGCCTCCAGTGAATAATAACCACATTGCAAAGTGTGCTTTCCCACTTGTTCAGCTGCGTGCAATAAATCCTGTAATTCTTTGTTTTCTGAACATTCAGTATTTGTCAACATTTTCTGTTTAAGCTGTGACATTAAATATTGCTGATATTTAAGCATATGAAACTGACAATTTAAGGCCCTTATAGCCAGGGTAGCAGAAGTGTAGACTCCCCCATCTGTCTAGAGCCCTTGAATCCCTGTCAGAGGGGACAGGGTTTTTTGCAGTGGAAGCTTTAACCCCCTTGGGGCCTTGAGATATAGTTTCTGGGTCAGCAGTGGGGTTTTTATACAGGAATTTATGAGAATCAGGAACCCTGTAATATCTGTCTGGCTTAGCAGGTGCAGAGGGGAGATAGTCAGGGGACAGGCTGGACTCTGAATACATCGTCCACAATGTCTAGCACAGGTGGAAGAGCTAGGGGTCTGTGCTGGTGAAGAAGCAGAAAATCTCTGAGCCTTTTCTTAGATTCAGAATAATCTTGGCTCTCCCAGTGGAAATGTTCTCTCATGGTATGTAAGGTTTCCCAAAAGAATAATCCTCAGGAGGAGAGGCTGAAGGAATGGATTCTTCAGCATCAGAATCCTCATAGGAAAGCATGGAGTAATCTTGTTCAAAAGAGGAATCAGAAGAAATGGAAACCTGATCAGAAGAATCATACTCTGTCTCTTGCCTAGGCCTCTTATCAGGAGGGGGATGGATACCCCTGATCAAAGTAATTAGGTCTTCTGCCATTTTGGGCATTTGTTTCTTAGGCATGGTGGTCTGAGTAGGATAATGCTGTGCTTGTTTCTTTGTCTTTAATGATGCTTTAGTCTTTGTCTTTGAAGCTGAGGATGGCTTAATGTATAGCTGTGTAGGTCTGAAAACACCCTCAGAAGCCGATGCCTGATCAGCGGCTCCGGACCCATCTGAGGGATTGATTTCAGAGGATCCAATACCATGAGTATCCAGAGGCCCAGTCGGATCCATGTGGGAGTCGGAAGCAGCCTGTGGCTCTGAGGTAGCGGGCACCAGGGGCTGCGAAAGTGCCTCACTGAGAACCGGCGACTGGCCTAGAAGAGGCTTCGTCATCGGTTTTGGACCTCAGATGCCTATCCTTTTCCTTGCGTTTTTTGTAAACTGCGGTCGGCGGCTGATCCGACGGCATTATATAGTTAAATCTTCGCCTAAAGTAATGGAAAGCAAAATCAAACCAATGCTTGAAAGTGCATTGGTTAAATCTAGCACAAAACCGACAACTAGCAACGTTGTGATCAGGGCCTAGGCAAGGAATACAGTAAGAGTGAAAATCCTTATGAGGTATTTGCTTTCCACAAGAAATAACAATTGTTAACTTTTTCTGGCATCGGTCTGGAGCAAGAAAAAGTTTCTAACGGGTACTTAGCTTTAATGAAGACTTCGGATCTGAAATTCTGATTTGAAAATCTCAGGAGTCGGCCGACCGGCACTTGCGAACTGCTTATGCTTCGGGCACCGCACGGCAAGAAAGACTGAAGAAAATGGCGTTGGCTGCTTCTGGCGCACTGACGTCAGGGAAGAGGTGACAGCAACCGACGCCGGACCTAGACTTTGGAATCGGGCCGACTACGGGTAGATTGCCAGCAGGATAACCCAACAGTAATGACTGCAACAGTGAAACACGATGAACATCGGGGATTGTAGGGAAAAGCAGACAAATGCAGACCTGTACATGTGAAGAAGGTCTCTACTATCCATGTATCTTTGTGTGCTGCTCTAGAGTACAGCTTCTTGAGCTGTTTACTACTCAAGAGGGTAAAAAATGTCCATCTCTAAGACAGTCCAGTGGTGAGCAATATGAAGAAAATATCCTTGTGCAACATGCATGCATGAAGACCTGCAGCTGAGCTGCTAAGTTGGGATGAGATGCAGACTGTCCACAGGGTCATCTGAGATTGAAGAAATAATGTCCTGGTAGTCCTGGCCAGCCAGCATAAGGGGTAAGAGCGAGCCACCACTCCACACTTGTTTTCTGATGCATCATTCTACTGTTGTCTGCTGTCACCTGCAAAACCTCTCTTTTTCCGGACAGGCTGGAGTGTTCCCGTTGCCTCTATAATTTACATACTTCTCCTTAGAGCTAACATCACAAACATTTTTCTTTCTTTGGCACTAGAAACATCCTTGAATAAAACCATTTCCCCACCTTGGACGGAGGAGCTTGTTCTGTTACTCATTAGGACAGCATGTGATGAACAGGAGGAAACAAGAGTCTGATCTGCAGGATGTGGAATGACTACGCTGGAAAGGAATAATTTCCTCCCACTGCCATCTTTAACTTTGAGTAATGATTTTCAGAACCAATTTGCATGAAACAATCTGTTGCCAAACAGAAAAATGGAGACTCATACTTAGTGTTGTAGGGGGTCACAAGATCACTTAAAAAATCATTCACACTTGTTGGACTATCCTTGGTTTTGGCAGGTTTGAGATTTTTTTGGAACTTCCTTGCCATTTCTTCTTAAACGTCCGTTTACCTGAATTCTGCTGAAGCGGTTTACTCTGTTTTTGCCAAAATTGGATGAGGAGTAAGAAAATCCCTTGGACAATTTGGAAAAGGAGAGGTGAAAATGTTAGAGAGATTCCCTGGATCAGTATGCACCTTTCATTCACTTTTTGATCAACTCTACAACAAGAAGCCAAACACTATATCTCTAAGCAACAGAGAATTTAAAATTGTATTTTTTCATTTGAGAGGGTCTGAGAATGCAGCAAAGCAAACCTCCTTAGAATAGCACTTGTGGCCAAAGCCCTGGAAGGATATATATATATATCTATATATATATATATATATATATATATATATATATATATATATATATATATATATATATATATACACACACACACACACACACACACATACATTTTATGTATACATATATATATATATACACATATATACATACACATTTTTATACACACTTTAAATATATATATATATATATATATATATATATATATATATATATATATATAAACACACACAGATGAATAGTGACCTGTGCAATACAAGAAACTAAGTTAGTTAAAGCAGATACTTTTTCACAAGAAGAAAAGAAGTGGTAAAGAAGGTATTCCTCATACCTTCCCAATTTGTCAGAATAAACTAACATATGAGCCTGACAAGTCAAAATTCTCAAAAGTCAAAGCTGTAGAAGAATACACTTTTTTCTTATACCCATCAATTTTCCTAACCTTATTAGAAAGGGTGGGATTGGAATTAACTAAGTGCTTAGCAGCAGTGGAATCAACTATGGCTATAGCTGCTGGGTTAGGTTTGGGAATGCTGCATAAAAATTAAAAAGGCTGAGGAACTTTATACATCCTATCTGCCTTTTTAGGGACAGCTGGCTAACTATCAGGGCAATTGCAGACAGTGATACAGGCACACATCGTCTAAAGCAGACAGAACAGGAGGGATGGGTGTAGGTTCAAGACAATCTTTCTGTAACAACTCATAGTATTTTCTGAGGGACTATGAAACCTCATTGCTCTCCCACTGAAAACACAGAAACATTCTAAAAGTAGTCTCAGAAAAAGAAATACCCAGAGGGAGAATCAAAAACTCAGCTCTCCTCTCAACCTGAATTAGAAATCTGAGGACAAAACCCTAAATCTGGCCTGCATCTTCCTATTCAGAATCTTGACTACCTTTATGAAAAGAGGAATTCCCCTTCTTTTATCAAAAACTAATTTACAAGGACCAAAAGCCTGAATTAAGCCCTGGACCAGTCCTGGTAAACTACTCTTATCCAAAGAAATTTGAGCAGGAATGGATACATGCTTGGTTTTTTGGTTTCTTTTTGACAGGAAAAATAGGGCTGGACATGTTACTAATGGCAGCAGCTACTTCCCCAGGGATGGGCACAACATTATGCCATAACAGGGAAATCTTCCCTGTTCCCTCTCCTAGGACCATCAAGAGTGGCTTCCCTTGCCCACTGAGGGAGCTCCACAGGTGCAGAGGACACGGCTAAGCTCTGGTCTACAGTGGCTGTATATGCTACACCTGAGGGATCAGGAGTAAAAGATAAGTGGTCTGAGGTATAACAAATGGCCACAGCAGAACCACCCACCTGCGGCTGACAAATTGCTAGCCTGCTATGGTGGCAAGAACGGTTTGCTTGACTTTTTCTTTTTGCGGCTGGAAGAAAGACCCACCATGGGACTTGGTAGCCTGTTTTATTGTCAAGCTGAAAACGGTACCTCTTTGCACGGAAAGAAAAGCAGCAAATGCCGGTAAAACTACCAGTCACAAAAAAGTACAGTTTTGTACCTACCATAAATGTAGATGTTCGAAGATCCACATTGCTGCAGTCCTTACATATGGGGTAGTCCGCTGTCCTCGGTCGGCCCGAATACCAAAGTATTAGGCTGATGTCGGTCATGGGCGCTCAGAACTGACATCAGAGCGTCAGGGTATAAAAGCGCATGACCGACGTCATATCCTCAGTCTTTTCTTGCCCCAGATGTCAGAAGGCCCTAAAAAGAAAGGCCACCGCCCAAAAACAGGATACCACCCAAAAACTTGCCCAACAACAACCATCACCCAAACCATATAACCATGCCAAACTACAGCGGGGAAGGAGGGAGGGTAAATTGGACTGCAGCAATGTGGATCTTCGAACATCTACATTTATGGTAGGTACAAAACTGTACTATGTTCTTCATCTCACATTGCTGCAGTCCTTACATATGGGTAGAATCCCAAAGCAGAGGTAAAGGGAGGATGGCAAAATCATAAAGCATAAGGGGCTGCTAAAATGCCCTGTAATATTGCAGTGGCAAATCCAGCCCTAGACTTAGAATAAAGAGGAAGGTGGTAATGTTTAGAAAAAGTATGTACTGAACTCCAAGTGGCTGCTTCCAAAATATCTTTTGTAGCCACCCCTCTTAGAAAGGCAGTAGAAGTGGCAGTAGCTCTAGTGGAATGAGGTCTGATTCCAGCCGGAATCTCCTTACCATGATGGAAATAACAGAAAGAAATACAAAAACCAATCCACTTAGAAATAGTTTGTTTTGACACAGGTTTTCCCTGAGAACCCAAAGCAAAAGAAACAAACAACTGCTGAGACTGCCTGAACCCCTTGGTTCTGCTCAAATAATAACGCAACTGCCTGTGAATATCCAAAGTATGCAAAATCTTCTCCCCTTTATTTTGGGGGTTAGCATAGAAAGTAGGCAAATTAATAGTTTGGTTCAAGGCCACACTAGAAACCACTTTAGGCATAAACGAAGGATTAGTACGCAAAGATACCCTATCCTTATGGAAAATCAGGAAAGGTTCCACTGCCATAAGGGCCTGTAATTCAGAAACCCTTCTTGCAGAGGTAATGGCCAACAAAAAAGCAGTCTTCCATGATAAATACTTTAACTCGGCAGTAGCTGCAGGCTCAAAAGGTTGTAGAGTAAGTTTTTCCAACACAAAATTGAGATCCCAAGCAGGAGTAGGAGCTCTACGTGGGGGTCTTATGTTCTTTGCCCCTCTAAGAAATTGCTTAAACAAAGGATGAGAAAATAAAGGAGGGTCACAGTCATAGTGAGCAGAAATGGCTGCAGCATGAACCTTTATCGAGGAGAAAGACAAACCCTTGTCCAATAACTCAGTAAGATATTGAAGAGAAACACTTAAATCAGGCTTGGAAACATCAAAGTCCTTTGCTTTGCTCCAAATAAGAAATCTCCTACATTTATCAGCGTAAACTTTCCTTGTACTAGGCCTTCTGGCCTCCAAAATGACATTCAAAACTTGTTGTGGAAGCTGAGACCCTCCAGGGTCTAAAACAGAATATGCCAGGCTGTGAGATGCAGAGACTGAATCTTGACATTGAGGAAGTGATTGCCCTCCTGAGACAGAAGATGCGGAATCAAAGGCAGAGGCCATGGAGGCTCCCGTACTAAACTCCTCAGTAGTGGGTACCCGTGCTGTCGAGGCCAATCCGGCACTATCAGAATCATGGATGGCTTGTCTTTTCTGGCCTTCAAGAGTACCTTGGGAATGAGAGGCAGAGGTGGAAAGGCGTGAACATGAAGATTGCTCCAACTGAATGATAGAGCATCCACCTCCAAGCTGTGGAATGAAACATTTTGTGCAAAACTTTGGCAACTGGTAATTTAGTGGAGAAGCGAACAGATCTATGTCTGGAGTCCCCATAACACTGTCAACTTTGAAATACATGAGGATCCAGTTTCCACTCGTGAGGATCCACTATTTGCCTGCTCAGCACATCTGCTAAGGAGTTCTGTGCTCCTGGTAGAAACCTTGCCTGAAGATTGAGGTGTAAACTGAGAGCAGTCTCCCACAAAATCATCGCTTGCCTGCAAAGAGGGTACGAATGGGTTCCCTTGCTTGTTGATGTACCACATGACAGTAGTGTTGTCTGTTTGAATCAACACCTGCCCTGGGAGACGAATCCTTGAAAGCCATCAATGCAAACTGGACTGCTAACATCTCTTTCAAGTTGATATGCAAATGTAGAAGTTTGACAGGCCACGTGTCTTGCACCCATTTTCCATTGAGGTGCCAAGCCTTGTCCGAGGCATCTGTCGTTAGAATCTGACTCGCCTCTGGTCGGGTCACAGATAGTCCCTTGTTTAGGTGACATTCCTGAGCCCACCACAAAAATTCCTTCTGAATGCAAGGTATTATCTGAATGACAGTGTCCAGATCTTGGCAGTGTTGTGTCCATACATTTTTGAGATACCATTGAAGCTTCCTCATATGCAGTTTGGCATTGGGAAGCACCAGAATACAAGATGCCATGAACCCCAAGGCTTGAAGGACTGTCCTTGCAGTCAGCCTGGACTGTAGAGACATTTGATGGAAATAAAGAGAAAGGCTTCTTTGTTTGTCCGGGGTCAAAAAAGCCATCTGAGAAGCTGTATTCAGTCTCACACCCAGAAAGCACATGTCCTGAGAGGGTACTAGACTGGACTTTGTTTCGTTCACAGAATACCCTAGGCATCTTAACACTACCATCACATACTGTAGATGATGAAGAAGTTCGTCCTTGTCTTGTGCAATAATCAGGCAATCGTCCAAATAAGGATAAATCTGTATTCCTCTTAACCTGAAAAAGGCTATCACTGAGCCAGAACCTTTGTGAACACTCTGGGCGCAGTAGATAAGCCAAAGGGCAATGCAGAGAACTGAGAATGTAAATTTCCAGCGCGAAAACGCAGGTACCTCCTGCAACTGGGCCTGATAGGAACATGAAGATAAGCCTCTTTGAGATCCAGAGTTACCATCCAGTGATCTTTTCCCAACAGAGGTAAAAGCTGTTGTAACGTCAGCATTTTGAACTTTGGAATGTCCAGATAAGTGTTGAGGATAGATAAATCCAAAATTGGTCTCCACGTGTTCCCTTTCTTTGGTACTAGAAACAGGCGAGAGTAAAATCCTAGGCCCACTTCTGACAGAGGAACTGGCTGTATAGCTCCTATTTGAAGAAGTAAAGAAATCTGCTTGTGAGCCTCTATCCTTTGCCGAGGAGGAACGTCTGGCATGCCTTTGAAAGGAGGCAATGTATGGAAATAGAACTTGTAGCCTCTGTTTATAATGTCCAATACCCATTTGTCCTGGGTGACTAAAAGCCAGTTTTGCTTGAAAAGTGCCAACTTTCCTCCCAAAGGAGCTGCCAGGCAAGAAGAATCTGGCAGCTGAAAATGCAGGTCATTGGGCCTGTTTACGAAAGGACTGGCCCCTGCCCTCACCTGCAGATTGTGCAGGCGAACTCCAAGTTCTAGGCCTGAATGTACTGTGAGCTCTGCCCCTGCCACGTCTAGATCTACCCCTAGACTGAGAATCAGAAGAAGGGTACGTCCACCCCTTAGCAGGCCAATTTCTACTAAACTTTGGCGGTTGCATCTGCAAAAAATCTTTAACAGTCTGCATAGACTTAACCTTGTCTTCCATTTTCTTCAAAACCGACTCCACAGGGGGACCAAACAAAACTTCAGACTGTAAAGGGGCATCCAGAATTCTAGTCTTAACATGCTCGGACAAATTCTGATCTTTAAGCCAGGCGTGCCTACGAAGAACTGAACCAGTGGCAGCCAACCTAGAAGAGGCCTGTACAGCATCAAAACCACATTGCAAAGAATGCTTACCCACCTGTTCAGAGACATGTACTAAATCTTGCAATTCTTTACACTCTATACCCTCTGCCAAAGCATCCACTTTAGATTTTAGCTGAGAAAGGAGGAAATTCTGATACTTCAACATATGAAACTGGCAATTTAGAGCCCTCATTGCTAAAGTAGAAGAGGTATACACCTTCTTACCCCATCTATCCAAAGCTCTAGCTTCCTTATCTAGAGGAACCGGATTCTTTACAACAGAGGCTCTAACACCCTTAGGCCCCTGACTAATAGATTCTGGGTCCGCCCTAGGACTCTTATACAGATATTTATGAGCCTCAGGCACCCTGTAATATCTGTCCGGTTTAACTGGCGAGGAGGCAAAGAATCTGGATTAAGGGAAGCCTCCGAGAAAACATCTTGAACAACATCCAAAACAGGAGGTATAGCCAAGGGTCTATGCTGTGGTAAAAACAAGAATTCCCTAAGCCTCTTCCGTGAATCAGAGAAATCCTGTCCTTCCCACTTAAAATGCTCCCTCATGGAATGCAGAGTTTCTGAAAATGAAAAATCCTCTGGAGGAGAAGCAGAAGGAGTGGAATCCTCTGCATCAGAATCCGAATAAGGATGAAAATCTAGAATATCTTCAGCAGAAGACTCTGAGTCATCTGAGGCCTGATCCAAACTTTCCAACTCTGGCTCCACCCTAGGCCTCTTATCAGGAGGGGGCATAGAACCTCTAATTAAAGTAATCAAATCTTCTGCCATTTTAAGCATGTGCTTTTAGGCACAGACCCTGAAGTACCTGAAGGGACACCAGAGGAAGGCAAAACAGACCTGCCCTTAGAAGAAGCCTTAGAAATAGGAGCAGAAGGCCTAACCACCTGAGGCATAGAAGGGAGAACAGTAACTTGAGAGGCCCCTTCAGCCTGACCTGATTCCTGGGAGGCCACATCCTGCAAAATCAAAGTTTCCCCCTGAGACTCAACAGAAACTTCAGCCGGATCCAACTGCTCTACTGTAGCTTCTGCAGGACCGGCGTCCGAAACGGACGAATCAACCTGTCTAGGTTTCAAGGATTTGTCGTTGCCCTTCTGCGTCGAAGCGGGCGTCGGAGCATCCGACGGCATAGTATAATTACACCGCTTACCAAAGACTAACTTAGCACAATCTAACCTCCTTTTAATAGTGCGCTTATTAAACCTAGCACAAAACCGACACCCCACTACGTCGTGGTCCGGTCCCAAACAAGGAATGCAAAGAGAGTGATAATCCCTATGCGGTATCTGTTTCCCACAAGAAATACAATTATTCACTTTTTCTGACATCCGGTAGTCAACTGAGGCAAGAAAAAACAAAAATATTCCCCAACGGGGTACTTAGCCCAACTTGGTTTCGGTCTGAAACTCGGAATTCGAAAATTTCAGGACGCCGAACGGCACTTGCACCGCTGCTTCTGCATCGGACCATGCGGCAAAAAAGACTGAGGATATGACGTCGGTCATGCGCTTTTATACCCTGACGCTCTGATGTCAGTTCTGAGCGCCCACGACCGACGTCAGCCTAATACTTTGGTATTCGGGCCGACCGAGGACAGCGGACTACCCCATATGCAAGGACTGCAGCAATGTGAGATGAAGAACATTTACCTTTTTGACAGAAAATAACAGGGAAAGCACTTTAAAACACTATGGCAGCCCAAATGGAAACATAAACAATTTCTCAACATAAAATATATTTTTTAGTTTACACTATTTCAAGAAACAAGTGTACCATTTAGAAGAATGTTACAGTCTCTAGATAGTCCACTAAATAACACCTCTAACCTTTAAAATAACTTTCCTGAAGTGGAAAGTAATAAAACATTAACGAAATTTAAGAAAATGAAGTTTTTTTCCCTCAAAGTGAACTTATCTGCCCAAGCACAAGCCAACCATCGATCCTCAAAAGCCTCAGCAGTAAAGCTCTGAAAGACTTCATGCCCAAACTTGTCTTTTAGTCCACTCAGCTCGAGCTGCTTCACAGTTTGGGAGAGTGGAAAAAGCCATAAAGCTTTGGAAAATGGCCGGCCTCTATATCCTTCTCACGATATAACCCATACAGCTAAGGCTACTGTAGCAGTGATCAATATGAAGAACAACCCAGGAAATTTGAGTGGGCACCTTTATAGCTTCCAAACACCTGTCATCTGCAGTGTACCCCCTGGGTTTAACCGTTGGGACAATCTTCTTTGGCATTTACTTCTCAGAGGCCAAAGCAAATGTTAAGTGTTTATGGCTGACCAAGTTTGCAGATGACTGTAAACTTAGTGCCATCATTAACTCCTCAGGGGACACCAAGATCTTTAGAAGGCCTGTCCTAAGCAAATAGCTGGTGTGAAAACCATGGACGAAAGCTAAATGCCAAGAAATGTGCAATAAGATCCTTCACCAAGCATGACCTCCCCTGTAACTATCACATCAAAATCACCCCCCTCAAAGTTGAACTCTTAGTCAGGGATCGCTGAGCCTATGTAGACAATGACTTGTCCTTTGATCCCCACATACCCACTACTGTAAGAAGTCCTTTTTCACTGCACAGATTACATCTAAATGGTATGGGGCTCAGGTCTAAGAATGTAATCATTCAACCATACTCCACTCTCATTAGGCCGATCATGGAGTATAATACCCCTTTTGGTATGTACCTGTCCAAACACTTGTCACAACTAGAAAGACCTCACCGTTTTCTCACTAAAAAAATCAAGGGCTTAAATTATAAAAATGACGCAGACCATCTCAAAGCCTTGTCCTTCTCTATCATACAGGCTGCTAAGAGGTATGCCTTGCATACACATCCTCAACAAACCCTATCCTTTCTAAGCTATTACACATTCGCTAGTCAAATGGTAGCACAAACACCTGCATAAAAGCTCTTAATCTGTCTTAGAACATTAACAGCACATGTTGGAAGGACAGGCATGTATTACACAAAATACCACGTCTATGAAACAATCTTTTTTATTTTATTTATTTATTTAAAATTTGTTAACTGGGAAAGTCCGACTGGACACAAGGCCTTTTTCAGAGGCCGGGGAGAAAAGCTCCACTTAAAAAATAATACATACAACAAATAATACATACAAGCACAGAAGAACAATACAGCCAAAAGTGCAATAGAATATAATCTTGAGTGAGACATAACCAGAAATCTAGAATATAGGACACTTTTTGTAATTAGAAACATAGTTTGTAATACAAGACAAGTTTAAAATTCTAGAGTACAGGACACGTAGTGCAGTTAGAATTATACTACTCAACTGTAACACAAGGTATTACTTGTATCACACATTTTGTGTATGACTATTAAGAGAGAGAATCGCATCAAAATTCAGCTTACGAAAAACATACTGGATTAACCAGGAGCCCTAGCATGGAAAACATACAGGATTAATCAGGAGCAGGGTGGACATATCCTATTGTTGGTTAGGTGGGTTTTAGTAAAGTTTTAAATTGCAGTGGATTTGAGGCAGATATTATATTAGTAGGTACAGTATTCCAGACTTTAGCTACACAGTTGGAGAAAAGAGATTCCCTGGCTTGATTATTAGCAGTGGAGACTTTTATTAGGGATTTATTATTTGAACGTAATGTTCTGGTGCATGAGTATGGTTGTAGTAAATTTTGCAGGGCAGGGGTATTTTCTTTGTTATGGAATAACTTATGGCCCATAGCTAGTTGTTACAATGTAATAGCTTGAGGAAACTTTAACCAGTTTAGCTGTCTGAGTGATGTATGGTGATGTAATTTGGAGTTGGAATTGGCTGCGAATCTTGCAATTTTGTTGCAGCATGTTTCGAGTTTTGTGAGTTCAAATTTCCTAAGGTTGGTGAGAACTGGTGATGCATACATGAGGGTAGAGATAAAGTGTGTTTGTGCTACAGTGACACTGGTATTGTTTGTAAAGTATAGCTTATTCCTATACAGAGTACCTAGTTTTTTGTGGACATTTTTGATGGTTTGAGGTATGTGGAAATCAAACCTCATGTTATTGTTGATTTCTACTCCTAGCAGTTTTGCATGGGCAGTGGGTGAGATTATAGTCTTGTTAGCAGATTCAATACTGACTTTTACTCCAAATAAAGCAAAGTGCTTCTCTTACTCTATTCAAATGCAATTTAGACAAATGGATGTAAACAGCAAATTCACCCCCACTTAGCACTCGAGTCCCTCGTGGACAGGGGAAGTGAGTAAATGTCCTAACATGCCCTTGTTTTTCCTGCCTCTAAGCTACTCATATACAAAGCACAAAGCACAAAAAACTACTATGGGAATGTAAATATAGGCTTCTTCAGATCCTCACTGTTCAATAACCTACTAATTACCTATGAAGCTAAGGACATCAAGACCAAGACTCAATAAATCAAAATATCGTTTATGGACATCTGCTACCTCTTTAGCTTTCTATCTGAAGTGCTCTTTCATCCTACAAAGAAAGAGCATCACCAAATAAGACTTCCCTTTGTGGGTGCGCAGAGGCCATGGAGTCATTAGTGTCTGTGTCATATCTAAAAGGAAAGACATTTGGGAGGAGTTGTCTTTTTCACCATCAATGTAAATAGTTATCCCTCTACAGAGAGCACTCTCTCCCTACTGGCAAAGGAGACTCCATATACTGATGGCTGTCATGAACTTGGATAGAGGCTGCTCAGGACCTGGAAGAACCCCCTGAGTCAAGGACCTCCATTCCCAGGGAATGGCATAAGGACTTTACACTGTCTGAGGCCCAGCAACTGCGAGGAGTCCCCAGATTTTGAGTTTTGAGACCTTTTAAGAGGGATGCAAACTTGAAGGCCAGGGACCGAGGATGGGATTCACCCTCAACATCCTCCCTAACTAAAGACAGTAGATACATTGTCACCCTTTGAGGTTTAAAAAAAAAAAAAAAAAAAAAACACCACCTATGTGTGCCCAAGTTGGGACATCTGGTCTGAACACCATGGAAGGGATCTCAGTTTGGTGTGACATGCTTTGATCTGAGGTATCCACCACAGGAGCCACATCAGAGGCCTTGGATCCCTGAGACACCAAGGCTGGCTGGGGGGGGGGACATGCTTGCAAAAGTGCCTCACTGAAACCTATGCTCCTGAGCCACAAATGCTGCTACATCACATCACCCAAGTTCATAACTGCTTTCTCCTTAGATTACTTACCTACCCACTTCTTAGAGGGACATCTCAGAGATGAAATGAAATGGAAGATGCCATGGCTGCAAGGGTTAATGGCTTGACTCTTTTCTGACCTAAACAGTTTTGAAGGGAACATTTCTGTCTCCTAAGAGTTTTTGGTAGAAACCCATCACAGACCCTATAACTCTATAATGCTTTGATTCTAATATGGGACTTATTTATTGCCAGAGTACCTGCTTTCATTTTAAATAGAGAAGGAAAGGACGCCCTAAATGACCAACTTCTAAATTTAAGACTCATACAGCCCATTTTAGTTGCTTTTTTATGCATGCAGTACTACAAAGATGCCACACCAGCAAGTAATGCATTGAGATATTCTTACTTGATTTCCCACACGGGCAAACTCTCTTTCCTGATCTTGGACAGTCTCCACAATCACCTGAGTGGCAGACCTTCTCACATGTGTGATTACGGCAACTCAGAGTCCTACCACAAACCTATAAAGCAAACAAAAGCTTATGAATACAGATTTTATCACCAATTTTCAAACTGACAGAAGAGGAGTAGCAATAAAGGTGACAAAAATACTATAATTCTACTCTGTAATCAAAATAAAAAATGGAAGAAGCTGTTTCACAACACTCACTTGCTCACACTGCCACACTGGACTAGCACAGAATCTTTCAGCTATTTTTCTCCCACAGATGCACTTCTGTTTGCTGACACGTGGACAAGGCTGACAGTCTCCTGAAAAAAATTATCCACACAGCATATAAAATGACATAAAAAAAAAAGCAGAATTCATGATGCAAAAGAAACTGCTCATAAGTTAACTAATGTTACATTATGCTTTAAAAGAAAACCTGCCTACCTGCGTGACAAAGCTGTTCACATTTATGCTGTCTACAAAGTAGCATTCTGCCACACTGCTGTCGACAGGACCACTCCTTGGTACTGCATCTGCGTGGCACTGGTTTTGCCTTCCTGCAGAAGCATGTTACCGAAACCATTTTTGGACAAGGTGGACACGGACCTGTGTATAAATTAGTATAACAAAGAGCATGCATCAGTATCATTGTCTGTCAGATATGGCAACGAGGGCAAAAATACAAATAATATTTCTGTAAGCAGCAGATAAGGTACACTTTTTACCAGAAAATGTACGAAAGGCAAGTTTCTAGCACTGACGCATCATTTTATTTATATATTTAGTACATGCTAAGAGGGTGGACTGTTTGAAGGATCTTTTCAGCAACAAACTGGGCTAAATATGCAAATAGAAATAATTAACAGACCTATGCATAATACAAGTATTAGAACAAGACATACACTTTCATATATCTTGCCTAAGAATAGGGAAAGAAACAATGGCCTAAAATGGCCAGCTGCTAAATTCAAGTGACTACAGAAACACATACAGTCCGTTTTGTTTGCTTTTTATGCATGCAGTACTGCAAAGATGCATTACAACAAAGAAATACATTGCCCAAATGGGCAGACCCTTTTAACAGATCTTACAAAACCGCATACAAAATTAGAAGGATCTGTAGCAAAGTGATAGCTTACATGCAAAAACAGCAGAATGCACAAAAAGTGGGTCATGATGCAGGTTGTGAGATTTTTACGAACAAATGAAGTCCTTGGAACTCTGAAAGAGAGTAGCAAGTGTGCTTCTGATAAAAGGTAGAATTCAAGACAACTCAGCGGGATAAATAAAAGTAAATGACACTACTACAAGACAAATGTATTTCTGTTATTTCAAGGGTGCAACCTTCACTTTAGTCTGACTTGTGTTTGCTAAAAGGAGTACCAGCTGTAGAAGAAGACAAAACACATTTCTGAAGATATGCATACCAAACAGCATCAGCACTTCTCGGAATACATGCGGTAACTTTGGTTTAATGGTGGTGGTACAATCTTTATGCAGATTAAGTCTTTTTCCACTCCTCCAACAAATACAATTCCAAAACAGACTCCAAATACCCAACTCTGAAGAGGACAAAAGACCACACTATTCAGTTTTTGAGATGTTCCAGACTTCAACAAGTTTCCCATTATCATTTAACAACCCGCTACACAAGATGTCCTCTCCTTCAAATACCTTGGGGTCATTCGTGATCCCAGCTGAACTATAATGCCACTCATTACAGACTTAAACTTAAAATTTACTCCACTTTCTTCAGATACCTCAAAATTTCAGTTCCTAATCCAAAAAGAAAGAAAGAAAAGTTATCAACAAAGCACCCTTTCATCTTTGTTAAAATACTTCCTTAATTTACTCAACTACACCTCAAACTGAAATCTCAAGAGTTACAGACCCCTCTCGGATAAGATATGAAGATTCATCTTTCTTTTGCTCAAAATCAATACCACTGTGTTACACTGCAGTGAGCAAAATTGTTCCCCATTAAAGAATGGGTGCATTTACGATTCCATAAACCTTTTATGATGGAGCCCATCCCTACTCTTATAAAAAGGTACTTACAATTAAACCTCCAGAAGTGAAAAAGCTCGGACCAGCTACCTGGAACTACTTTCCTGTACACATAAGGAAAGTTAATGCATTAGACCTCTCTAAATCTTAACTGAAGAGCATCTGTTAATGGAATCTGCCTGTACTTACTTCAAAGATGAGGATTAAATCAAGTACAGTCTGTGAACCTAATAGTGAAAATGATTGTTCATACTGTCATTTATTTAGCCTCATCTGCAATGATTAAACTTCTAGTGTCTCACTGACTGACATAAATATCTTACTTGTGTAAATATGTCACTACTGTACATATAAACTCTGTAATGTTAATGTATCATTGTTGATACCATTCATGTTTGTGTGTGTGTGTGTGTACATATATATATATATATATATATATATATATATATATATATATATATATATATATATAGGTTCATAGGTTCATAGGTTTATACTAGGCTATCTGCCCTAAGGCATTTATAAGCCTAGCCTAAATTTTTGTGGCTTACGCCACCCCTTATATGAAAAAATACTGTGCCCATTAGTTTGTTGTGCCTCTGTCCAGCAGTGACACAGAGATGATTCCCGGGGTAAACCTACGATCTCCCATCCACAGGTCTAGATTTCTCTTGAACAGAGTCAGCGAGGTGCTCTGCCTCACATGGACCGGGATTCTATTCCACAGCATATTTGGCCTTGTCCAGATTTATTGCATTAACAGGTTGAGAGGTACATGCAAATTGCTTTATCGAATTAAGCATAGCCAAACCTCAACTGTCCCTGATTTTGGCTCAAACTGTTGCTCTTCCCCTAATGATCCCTCCACAAAATAGCAACTTTGGAAGAAAACAGAGGGTTTACTTTACTTTTATAAATAACTGTAATGATCAGAGTTGTACAATTACTTTTATTTCAGAAATGCATGTAGATTCTCTAATTTTGTCAGCTGCTCTAAGTTAACTGTGCTCATATTAAAATGGTGTCCTTCCTTTGACAGGTTCCCGGCTGTATTGTCTGGCAATTTTATATTTTTGCATCACATTTTTGGTCCGTTTTTCATAAAATTGCAGTTTTCTGGCAAATTAGTGGCAAATTGTTAAAGACTGAAGTTAGAAAATAATGCAGACATTTCAGTTTCAGATTTCATACCTTTCAGAAAATTCGTACTGATGCAAGACCTACTACTATTCTATTATCTTTCTAAGTTTATAAGAGCAATATTTAAAAAAATGTCCTTATTTTTGGGCCTTTGCCTCAGTTTTATTTATGAGTTTGTTGCTGTAAGAGGTTGAGAGGTTGTGTGTGTGTGTGTGTGTGGTAGGTAGCATACCTCTCAACTGTCCAAATTTTGCAGAATGTCCAGATTTTTGCCCCATATTTTTTGTCTGTTCCTCAAATTTTGTGATTTTCTAGAAAATCATTGAAGGCTGAAGTTGCTAAATAATGAAAGACATTTGAGCTTCAGACTTCATGTCCTCTAGAAAAATTCATACTAGCACAAATCCTGTTCTAGCAACTTTCTAAGTTCACGAGAACATTATTTAATATCTGTCCCTGTTTATTTTAGGCTTTGTCCATATTTCTTGCACTAAGAGGTAGGTAGGGGTGTGTGTGTGTGAATGAAACATCCTAGTTAGTGGTAGCAGGTGGTTAGTAATTTACTCAAGCTCAAAACCTGTACCTTAGTTACAGAAAACAAAAGCATAAAGTCTCTACCCCAACTACCATGCTGCATTTTTCAAAGAACTGACTTTTCAGGTTAATTTTCAATTCAAGGATCCGAGTTTGAGTGAATTTATATTGTATTACTGAAGAGGCATTACAGCGAATGCCTCTTCATCGACACTAAAAGAGCGAACCATGAATTATGAGAATGGCCGTAGCTTGGCTGGGGAGGGGGGTAGCAGTTTGAGAGCTGTCAGTACAAATTTGAAAATCCTAGCTACACCCCTGGTTGGAATTGGCTGCGAATCTTGCAATTTTGTTGCAGCATGTTTCTAGTTTTGTGAGTTCGAATTTCCTAAGGTTGGTGAGAACTGGTGATGCATACATGAGGGTAGAGATAAAGTGTGTTTGTGCTACAGTGACCTTGGTATTGTTTGTAAAGTATAGTTTATTCCTATACAGAGTACCTAGTTTTTTGTGGACTTTTTTGACAGTTTGAGCTATGTGGAAATTAAACCTCATGTTACTGTTGATTTCTACTCCTAGCAGTTTTGCATGGGCAGTGGGTGAGATTATAGTCTTGTTAGCAGATTCAATAGTGACTTTTACTCCAAATAAAGCAAAGTACTTCTCTTACTCCATTCAAATGCAATTTAGACAAATGGATGTAAACAGCAAATTCACCCCCACTTAGCACTCAAGTCCCTCGTGGATAGGGGCAGTGAGTAAATGTCCTAACATGCCCTTGTTTTTCCTGCCTCTAAGCTACTCATATACAAAGCACAAGGGACAAAAAAACTACTATGGGAATGTAAACATAGGCTTCTTCAGATCCTCACTGTTCAATAACCTACTAATTACCTATGAAACTAAGGACATCAAGACTCAATAAATCAAAATATCGTTTATGGACATCTGCTACCTCTTTAGCTTTCTATCTGAAGTGCTCTTTCATTCTACAAAGAAAGAGCATCACCAAATAAGACTTCCTTTGTGGGTGACGCAGAGGCCATGGAGTCATTAGTGTCTGTGTCATATCTAAAAGGAAAGACATTTGGGAGGAGTTCTCTTTTTCGCCATCAATGTAAATAGTTATCCCTCTACAGAGAGCACTCTCTCCCTCTTGGCAAAGGAGACTCCATATACTGATGGCTGTCATGAACTTGGATAGAGGCTGCTCAGGACCTGGAGGAACCCCTGAGTCAAGGACCTCCATTCCCAGGGAATGGCATAAGGACTTTACACTGTCTGAGGCCCAGCAACTGCAAGGATTCCCCAGATTTTGAGTTTTGAGACCTTTTAAGAGGGATGCAAACTTGAAGTCCAGGGACTGAGGATGGGATTCACCCTCAACATCCTCCCTAACTAAAGACAGTAGATACACTGTCACCCTTTGAGGTTTAAAAAAAAAACACCAGCTATGTGTACTCAAGTTGGGACATCTGGTCTGAACACCATGGAAGGGATCTCAGTTTGGTGGGACATGCTTTGATCTGAGGTATCCACCACAGGGGCCACATCAGAGGCCTTGGATCCCTGAGACACCAAGGCTGGCGGGGGGGGGGGGTGTGCTTGCAAAAGTGCCTCACTGAAACCTATGCTCCTGAGCCACAAATGCTGCTACATCACATCACCCAAGTTCATAACTGCTTTCTCCTTAGATTACTTATCTACCCACTTCTTAGAGGGACATCTCAGAGATGACATGAAATGGAAGATGCCATGGCTGCAAGGGTTAATGGCTTGAATCTTTTCTGACCTAAACAGTTTTGAAGGGGACATTTCTGTCTCCTAAGAGTTTTTGGTAGAAACCCTTCACAGACCCTATAACTCTATAATGCTTTGATTCTAATATGGGACTTATTTATTGCCAGAGTACCTGCTTTCATTTTAAACAGAGAAGGAAAGGACGCTCTAAATGACCAACTTCTAAATTTAAGACTCATACAGCCCATTTTAGTTGCTTTTTTATGCATGCAGTACTACAAAGATGCAACACCAGCAAGTAATGCATTGAGATATTCTTACTTGATTTCCCACACGGGCAAACTCTCTTTCCTGATCTTGGACAGTCTCCACAATCACCCGAGTGGCAGACCTTCTCACATGTGTGATTACGGCAACTTAGAGTCCTACCACAAACCTATAAAGCAAACAAAAGCTTATGAATATAGATTTTATCACCAATTTTCAAACTGGCAGAAGAGGAGTAGCAATAAAGGTGACAAAAATAATACAATTCTACTCTGTAATCAAAATAAAAAATGGAAGAAGCTGTTTCACAACACTCACTTGCTCACACTGCCACACTGGACTTGCACAGAATCTTTCAGCTATTTTTCTCCCACAGATGCACTTCTGTTTGCTGACACGTGGACAAGGCTGACAGTCTCCTGAAAAAAATTATCCACACAGCATTTAAAATGACATCCAAAAAAAAGCAGAATTCATGATGCAAAAGAAACTGCTCATAAGTTAACTAATGTCACATTATGCTTTAAAAGAAAATCTGCCTACCTGCGTGACAAAGCTGTTCACATTTATGCTGTCTACAAAGTAGCATTCTGCCACACTGCTGCCGACAGGACCACTCCTTGGTACTGCATCTGCGTGGCACTGGTTTTGCCTTCCTGCAGAAGCATGTTACCGAAACCATTTTTGGGCAGGGTGGACACGGACCTGTGTAGAAATTAGCATAACAAAGAGCACGCATCAGTACCATCGTCGGTCAGATATGGCAACAAGGGCAGAAATACAAATAATATCTTTGTAAGCAGCAGATAAGGTACACTTTTTACCAGAAAATGTACGAAAGGCAAGTTGCTAGCACTGACGCATCATTTTATTTATATATTTAGTACATGCTAAGAGGGTAAGTGGACTGTTTGAAGGATCTTTTCAGTAACAACCTGGGCTAAATATGCAAATAGAAATAATTAACAGACCTATGCATAATACAAGTATTAGAACAGGACAGACCTATGCATAATACAAGTATTAGAACAGGACATACACTTTCATATATCTTGCCTAAGAATAGGGAAAGAAACGATGGCCTAAAATGGCCAGCTGCTAAATTCAAGTGACTACAGAAACACATAGTCCATTTTGTTTGCTTTTTATGCATGCAGTACTGAAAAGATGCATTACAACAAAGAAATACATTGCCCAAATGGGCAGACCCTTTTAACAGATCTTACAAAACTGCATACAAAATTAGAAGGATCTGTAACAAAGTGATAGCTTACATGCAAAAACATCAGAATGCACAAAAAGTGGGTCATGATGCAGGTTGTGAGATTTTTACGGACAAATGAAGTCCTTGGAACTCTGAAAGAGAGTAGCAAGTGTGCTTCTGATAAAAGGTAGAATTCAAGACAACTCAGAGGGATAAATAAAAGTAAATGACACTACTACAAGACAAATGGTATTTCTGTTATTTCAAGGGTGCAACCTTCAGCTTAGTCTGACTTGTGTTTGCTAAATGGAGTACCAGCTGTAGAAGAAGACAAAACACATTTCTGAGGATATGCATACCAAACAGCATCAGCACTTCTTACATGCAGTAACTTTGGTTTAATGGTGGTGGTTAAGCACAGGGGAAAGCCTTCATAACTCAGACCTATGTACAGATGACCAATACAAAAATGATTCTTTAGAATCAGCCAAATCAGTTCAATATCTGGATGCACCTATGATTCATTATTAATTAAAAAGTATATCACACACTCCAGCTCTCAAAAACCAAGTACACACAGAAGAATATTTCATACTATACAACAGTGGCTGATGCCCTACAAGCATCAAGGCATTTCACTCTGCAGCATTTTTGGCATAATTAACCTCTGCCACAAATCAAGTAACTACGTTAGTCATGCAATCACTGTAACCAGACAGGATTTCATTTTGTAAGCTAACCAGCAGAGTAACTAAGTAAATCCGTAAGAATCAAGCTATTGCTTACAGCTCTTGCTATACAGGCAATTTGTGTGAATTACTGTAAAGTAGGCATGAGATTATTTTTTATTTTTTTTATTCTTTTTTTTTTTTTTACACAAAGCTGTGGGCTTATCTTCCCTAAGTAAAGCTGAGTATAATTTAATTAGTTTCAGTCAACTCTGGAAAGTGCACACAACTCATAGTTGCTACTGCTGACTTTTGTAACAGAGTTCTAGACACAGCTGAAGAGTTTAATTATACATTTTTCTTTCCCTCCTCAAGCAGGGACGGCTTGTTGATATGTGGACTAAGCTCTTCATAATGAGTGGCATACCATCCTCACAAGCACCAATAAAGGTCACCTCACTGGTTCCCTCTTTGCTGATTTATCCAAAGACTCTGGCTCTGTCACCCACATGCTACTGCTTAACTCTCTTGCCTAATTATGTGTTGGACCACCTACCTCAGACTGATGTACTAGTTATCTGCCAAACAGAATCTTTACAGTAAAATGTAACAGTCCCCATATCACCACCACAGAAAATCAAGGCTGGTGAACCCAAAAGATTCATCCTGTCACCTCCTTGCCTATAGATGTAAAAACTATGGACAGTCTTTATGCAGATTAAGTCTTTTTCCACTCCTCCAACAAATAAAATTCCAAAACAGACTCCAAATACCCAACTCTGAAGAGGACAAAAGACCACACTATTCAGTTTTTGAGATGTTCCAGACTTCAACAAGTTTCCCATTATCATTTAACAACCCGCTACACAAGATGTCCTCTCCTTCAAATACCTTGGGGTCATTCGTGATCCCAGCTGAACTATAATGCCACTCATTACAGACAAACTTAAAATTTACTCCACTTTCTTCAGATACCTCAAAATCTCAGTTCCTAATCCAAAAATCACTCAGAGACTCCCTATGCTGTGGAATAAAATCCCGGTCCATGTGAGGCAGAGCACCTCGCTGGCTCTGTTCAAGAGAAATCTTGACCTGTGGATGGGAGATCGTAGGTTTACCCCGGGAATCATCTCTGTGTCACTGCTGGACAGAGGCACAACAAACTAATGGGCACAGTATTTTTTCATATAAGGGGTGGCGTAAGCCACAAAACTTTGGACTAGGCTTATAAATGCCTTAGGGCAGATAGCCTAGTGTAAACCTATGAACCTATGAAAAAGAAAAAGAAAAGTCATCAACAAAGCACCCTTTCGTCTTTGTTAAAATACTTCCTTAATTTACTCAACTACACCTCAAACTGAAATCTCAAGAGTTACAGAACCCTCTCAGATAAGATATGAAGATTCATCTTTCTTTTGCTCAAAATCAATACCACTGTGTTACACTGCAGTGAGCAAAATGGTTCCCCATTAAAGAATGGGTACATTTACGATTCCATAAACCTTTTATGATGGAGCCCATCCCTACTCTTATAAAAAGGTACTTACAATTAAACCTCCAGAAGGGAAAAAGCTCGGACCAGCTACCTGCAACTACTTTCCTGTAGACATAAGGAAAGTTAATGCATTAGACCTCTCTAAATCTTAACTGAAGAGCATATGTTAATGGAATCTGCCTGTACTTACTTCAAAGATGAGGATTAAAGCAGGTACAGTCTGTGAACCTAGTTGTGAAAATGATTGTTCATACTGTCATTTATTTAGCCTCATCTGCAACGATTAAACTTCTAGTGTCTCACTGACTGACATAAATATCTTACTTGTGTAAATATGTCACTACTGTACATATAAACTCTGTAATGTTAATATATCATTGTTTTCTTTGCGATATCATTCATGCATGTGTGTGTGTGTGTGTGTGTGTGTACATATATATAATTTATTTATTTGACATTTGTTAACCAGGTTAGTCTGACTGGGCAAGATGCCCTTTTTCAGCAGAGACCCGAGGAGAAAAACTCCAGTTACATAATAATCAATCAATACATTGATTAATACAAAAAAATCAAAGTAGGAGAACATTGGTCTTTATATTAAGGAAGAAAGAAATACATAAAACAAAAGCAAGGAAAAGAACAAGTAAATCCTAGGAACATATTACACTAAATAATAACATCAGTGATTTAAAACAATTTGTAACATTCAGTGTGACAGTAATTGCAGTGTGTGTGTGTGTGTGTGTGTGTATATGTATATGTATATATATATATATATATATATATATATATATATATATATATATATATATATATATATATATACACACACACACACATCTACATGTATATCTATAGCTCTGTTTTTACTTTATTTATTTATATATATATATAATATATATATATATATATATATATATATATCTACACACACACACACACACACACACACACATACATACACACACACACACACACACACACACACACACGCTCATTTACACATATATATATATACCTATCTACATTTTGCCCATCAAAGAAACACTTCACTCACAAGTGCTGACCAGCATACCTAGGAACTATCCAGAATTTATCTGAAGATACAGATTTTTGCCTGATATTTCTGGCTTGTTCCTCAAAACTTTGTGGTTTTCTGGCAAATCACTGTAGTTCAAAGTCACTAAATAATGACACGCATTTGAGTTTCAGACTTCATATCCTTCAGAAAATGCACACTAAAACAAAACCCACTATTCTAGCAACATTCTAAGCTTATAAGAGCAACGTTTAAAATCTGTCTCAATTCTGGATCTTTATCCTCCCATTAATTTTCACGTTATCCAGAATTCTTGCACTAAGAGATTGAGAGGAATGCTGACAAGACCTAATAACTCACTAATCCCCATCCACAATGCATTCTACATCTTGGATCCTAAACAGGACTCTCAACAATACTGAATGCTGCAACATACATCAACTATCTACATAAAATTCAGAGAAAAACCTTTCTCAGAAAGGAAATCGCCTGTACCTGCTTCAACCACCCACTAACAACACAAAATAAACAATACTTTTTAGCATCACTATTTCACTGTTCTTAACTTTTCCTTTCTTTCCACAATTACAGTAACCTCTATCCTACCCTAACTATATTTTATACAGTAACTCTCTTTCCACTGACTCTTTTTTTGATGACGACCCTGGAAAAACATAACCATATTGCTTGCAATCCTTCCCACAACTGATTCTTTTCATTATATAGCACACATCTAAACGTACTTTAGCTCAGCTGTGTTTTTAAGCTTCATTTGTGTTATTTTAAAACTTAATACTTCTTGCACATCTTCACTGATTTTGTATTTACTGTACTCCCCTTCAAATGTTGATCTTCACTGATTTCATTTAAAAAAAAATGCACTACACCTGATACACTGCTGGGGTAGAGGTGTAAAGCCTTCACTATAACCCAGACTACTCAGGTTCACTTAGTAGCTCATATGCTTAATGGAAAGGCAAGGAAGGATGGGAGTGTGCCCATGATGAGGCTATACATCCTGACCAGTCTTACAACGCCACACCAGGACACTCACTGTCTCTGTTGCAGAACAGGGATGGTGTCATCAGACAGAGGCTGGTGCAGGGGCAGGCATGAACTTGATTACCTAAACCGGTGACAGTAACCTATGATGGTGACTTACAGTGGAGCACATTGAATCCTGCAAAATGGGTATCAACATTCCATTATGGATAAGCAGAGTGACTATACGTCATAAAACTGCCTGATCTGTGTTGTACCATCACTTAAACACCTCTTGCAAAGCTATTCACCTTCGTATTTCCTATACAGACCATTGCCAACCTGACACTATCTTCTGTTTTTTTTTTAATGCAGATCTGGGAGAATAGGTTATACCAACCATAGCTAGCCATTGCTCATTTCTAAAGGCCAATGAGGAAAGGAGGTCACCCAACCAACTACAACTTTCAGTTTCTCAATTTTGGTCTGTTAGGTGAGATGATTTACAGGTAAATAAACAGCAAAAGCAAATTAGGGGAATCCAAGCCAACCTGCGTGAATATTTCTACAAAAAATTAAAGATAATGTACAAATGCCCACTCACAGACATAGTAGGCATTTCTTGGCAGATACATCTCAATGCATTGCAGGACCATTGGATATACAAAGCAATTTGACCAGAGATCAAGTGCACCTTGCAATAATCACCCTCAAGCTCTACCACCTCTTTCAAAAAAGCATTCAGTTATCCAAGGTATGCCTGAAGGAAGACAGGGTGTCGAGCTACTTGACCTGCAGGGAAACTTATTCAAGAGCACGGGGAACTATGTGGCGAACATATCCCTCCATCTAGTTTTATTTATTTCCTGATTTAGGTTAAGGTCTGTTGTGATGGTGCTAACTGCATGATCTAACTTGCTGAGAAACAGGAAGTCAAGGATAAGGGTTCCCGACAGCATGGTAAGTGAGGTACTGCAATCTCCTCAGCTCAGGGACAAGGATTTTGGCCCCTCCTTGTAGCTAAGATTTTTAAGGCCAGAGATAATTTTTGTTAGGAATCTCTGCAGTTTTTCAAGTTTTTGATGTGTCCAATAAGATACATGCCAAAGGATGCTTTATTTTCTAAAATGGGTTTGACTACGGCAGAGTATAAGGGAACAATAACTTTTATTGAAAAACCACCTGGATCCAAGCTCAATAGTAAATGTGGCCCAATAACCAATGTTTTTTATTAAAACCAATTTTTTATTATTTATACCTGCAAGCGCTTTCGAAGGGGTCTCTGCCCCAATGTCTTCAGATAAGTAATTTTCCAAAAAAACACATCTTTTATATACCAGCCCAATGGGTAATAATTCAATTATCCTAGTCAGTTAAATTTTTAAAAGGGCTATGACTACCTAAATTTAAGCTAAAGAATATACTTCCATTATTTAAATCACTATATACATTTAAACCATATAAAAATATATTTTACTTAACAGGTAGTCACATCCTAAAAATATTAAAACTTATACAAACATATCAATAACAAAAAACAATTAATAGTTTATTAAAATAACTTAAAATAGCTTAGAATAACTAACAACTTCTATAAACTTTTATATATGTATATGCAAAAACCTCATTACGTATATATATATATTTATATTATCTATATCTATATCTATCTATATGTGATAAAACCGGATTCATTTCAAATAACCAAATTATTAAATTATTATACAATCTTACTTAAAATAAAAAGTCTATACATATCTATCTAATCACATAATGCCACTTACTATAGCCCAAATTGCAACATACTGCTATTATATGAAAAGCAAGAATATTTTTATGTATGTATATATTTCTATTATTAGATAGATGAACTCTATAACAAGCTTTAAACTACCAAAATTACTAAATACGTTCCACACTGATAAAACAACCCCAATATACATTTTTTATGTCATCTACTTAAGGCTTTGAGTTTCAAAACACTTTTAATTGAACCACACTCATTTAAGCCTGGGGTTATGTATGCTGCAGTTCTAATCTGCCACATCAACTCACTCTCCTCTAATTTTAACTGCCATGGCCCCCCTCTCAAATCAAATTTAATTTGCTGTATAACAGTAAATGAAAACTTATGACCGGGGTTTTCATTGACATGCTTAGCTAATGCATTTAGGCTGTCACCTCTATTAATGCAATATTGGTGCTCATAAATTCTTTGCCTAAATTTTCTCTCTGTTTTTCCAATATAGTATGATGTACACGACTCCCAAATTGCAAGATACACTACTCCCTTAGAGTCGCAGTTAAATGTTCCATTTATGGTGTATGGCTTGCCCCTAATTATTACCTGTTTGCCCAATTTTATGAATTTACATTGCACACAAGCCACACACTTTCTCATCCCCAAATTCTTCTTATTACTGCCCTTCTTCTCTAGAAGGCACTTCAAATTTGGCCCTCTTCTGTACGTAAATCTCGGGTTCGAGCCCAATTTCTTACTCAACCCGCTATCTTCTAATATAATACACCAATTTTTAACAAAAATGTCTTTTATTCTTTTATAATCCATAGAGTATGTGAATAAGAAGTTGAGACTCAAGCTGCTAACTTGTGCTGTCGAATTAAAGCTCTCTTGCACAAGCTTTGCAGTAGCAATGCTATTGTTATTGTTACCCAATAAGGGGTTAAAGTGTCCTGATCTTCTTTTGGCTTTTACCTCAACCATAATCTCATTAACAAATATTTCAGGGTAGCCTCTCCTGGTGAACATCATTTTCAGAAGTTCACATTCCTCCATGAAATCAGTGTTGTCCAAAACCATCCTTGCCGCCCTAACCATCTGTCCCTTAACTACTGCCCTCTTCTGGTGGTAAGGGTGGCAGCTGGTAAAATGTAAAAAGCCATTCGAATACGTAGGTTTCCTGTATATTACAGTCTTACATTTAGCATTAATCCTATCCTTGATCAGTGTAACATCAAGGAAGTTGATGCTATCATATCCAACATTATATGTAAATTCTAAAAAGTCTGTCATACTTGTTATGTTTAAAATGAAAGCCTCGATTAGGCTTACTGCCCCTTTCCATATTAGACACATATCGTCCTGGTACCTAGTGTACCAGACGACGTTTTGTTGGAACATTTCATTAGTAAACAATAGGGACCGCTCCCATTGTGCCATTATGCAGTTTGCAAAACTACCACCACAGGGTGACCCCATAGCCACCCCTGTGGTTTGTAGAAAAAACTGGCCATTAAACATCATATAGTTGTTAGCCAGAACTAGTTCCAATAGTGTTTCTACTAGATTAATATTATTATCATCCACTTTTTTTTTGCAAACAAATTCTCTGGTCCATGCTATTCCCAAAGCCTGTGGTATCACCGTATATAGATCTTTCACGTCAATAGTGAGAAAGATATGATTTTCATTATATTCAAGCTTATTAAACACTTTCTAAAAAGCTCCAGGAATCCCTACAAATTTGGGGCTCATCCCTAATAAGTGGTTTGAGGATACTATCAATACATTTAGCACATGCATATGTTATTGATCCCCTCCCATCAACTATAGGTCTAAAAGGTGGGTTCACATGACTTTTATGCAACTTAGGGGACCCAAACAACACTGGCATTTTTGGGGCAGCCATTATTAAATACTGATACGTATCTATGTTTATCACCTCTTCCAAGAATAAATCATCTATCATGCCTTTTATTCTTTTATAGGCCACATTAATTTCATTGATACTAACTTGTTTGTGTTTGTAGATAAATAATCATCCAATAATCATCCATTCTTCTCTTGTACTCACTTTGGCCCATAAAGACCAATCCCCCACCTTTATCAGGTTTCATTACCCTAATCAAGAAAAATGTGGAAATGCACAAATAAAACCAATAATCCAATCTGCTGTGCGAAGACCAAGAGCGGAGACTCACATTTAACTTAAAATTTATTAATTCCACGTAAAACAAACACGGACGAACAAAACAGAATAGCTTTAAAACATGAACGCTTTCACTACAATAACGTGCGTTTTCGTCTTATTTAGTTCAATTCATCAGATGACCAGTGCATGAACAAGATTACCCAATTTATATTGAAGAAATTTAACAAAAGCCAATAAACTAATTACTTTCCTATTCAAAACCACCAATAATATTTCAGATAAACTAATTAAATATTAATACAATTCATTCTCCACCTTTCACTAAAATGTCATAGGTAATATTTAAACCTTTGTTAAAATGCAAAGAAGTTAAAACATTTTAAAAATGTGTGATTATCTAACATTTGTAATCAATGAATAAAATATCTACACAAAGTTAAAAAATAAATAGAAATGTATTTGAGTGAAAAATTTTCTAAATAGTGCCATACCATTCCATATAAAATGTGAGGATATAGTGCCATCTAGTGGCTGTTTTGATTAAATACATGACTTTGTATCTCAAAGTTTAGCAGACCTTAATTTTAGTAAAGGTAATATTGATACATAGTCATTCAAACCTGGGGGACTACCTGCCTCAAGGGTCACCTGCCACAATAACTCTCTAAATTCAATCTTTTCTTCCCAAGGATCTCCCCTGATATCACTTTTAATTTGTTCTAATACCATAAAAGAGAATTCAGATTTTGAACATATCTTTGAGTGCTTAGACAAGGCATTAGTATCCTTCCCCACAGTTATGTCGTAGGTGTGTTCATAAATCCTTCTTTTTAACATTCTTTCTGTCTTTCCTACATAGAAGGATTTGCAGAATACACATATGGCCAAATAAATGATTCCCTTTGATTCACAATTATAGTATTCAGAACTATTAACCCACCTGTCCCTACTTTCCAGGTAGTATTTATCTATGTTCATAATATGTGTGCATTGTGTACAATGCCCACATTTGTATGTACCTACCTTGTTTCTATTAAAATTCACTTTGTTTTTATTTTCTAGTATAGTTCTGATACTTTGTGAATTCTTATATATTACTTTATGTGGAATTTTAGAAATGTTCTCTAAATCTGTAAGGGAGACAAATCTCTCCCATTCCTTTAAAAATATTTTCTTAATACTATTATTTAAAACATTATATTCTAAAACTAAAACCTGTTGGTAATCATCTCCAGTGTTTTCTTTATTTATATTACCCCCTCAATTTGTTCTCTACATTTTTGAATGGGTTTAAATCTATTGTTTCTTCCTTTTTCTACCTCTTCTCTCATATTTTTAATCATATTCAAGGGGTAACCTCTCTCTAAAAACATTTTTTCTAACAATTCACATTCTATTATGAAATCATTGTCCAAACTAGTCATGCGACACCCCCTTACAAATTGCCCCTTGACAATATTTTTCTTACAATGTAGCGGGTGTGCACTCTCATAATGTAAGAATGAGTTACAGAAGGTGGATTTTCTAAATATCTTTGTTGCAAATTTGTTCTCCACCTTATATACCTCTATATCCAAATAGTGTAAACAGGAATCAGATATTTTATGTGTAAATTTTAAAAAGTTAGTTGTATTGTTCATATTAATCATGAATTCATCAAATCTTTCTTTACCAGCTGTCCAAAAAATAACTATATCATTCAAAAACCTACAATATAATGTCCAGCAATCTTTGAATTCAGTATTTAAAATATATTTCTCTTCCCATTTTGCCAGGACTAGATTGGCATAAGAAGGGGCACAAGCTGCTCCCACTGCAACCCCTTGAATTTGTTGATAAAATTATCCATTAAAATATAAAACATTATTTTTCAATATTAAATCCATTAACCAGACATTTACTAATTTTTCATTCTGTGTTAAACCTTGATCTTCATCAACAATTTCTTCAAACATTTCCATACCATCTTTATAAGGTATGGAAGAAAATAAATCTATAATATCTATAGTTATAAACAGTAGATTTTAATGGTTTAAATCATCAGAAATTTCTTTTAGGAGGTCCCAGGAATCTTTTAATATAGATTTCATTCCCAACCATAAACTTTTTAATTTTGTGTCCACATATTTCTTCAAAAGAGTAGGTTTTAGCTCCTTCTGCAGATACTATTGGTCTTAATGGGGGGGGTCAGTTTCACATTTATGTATCTTAGGTATATCAAAAATTGTAGGTATCCTTGGTTTGTCAACTTTTAGAAACATAAAGGTGTTGTAATCTATTAATTCTTCTTGTAACATATCCCTTAAACCCATATCTATTTCATTATAGGCTATATTAACCTCATTTTTGGACACACTGGAATATCTTGTTTCATCCCATAGTATGTTCATCTTACTTTCATAATAAATATTATCCATAATCACCACCCCTCCTCCTTTATCTGGTTTCATTACTCTAATATGGGTGTTTCTTTTTATTTCATACAATAATTCCCTTTCTTTATTACTCAAGTTAACCTTGTATTTAATGTTTGTGTATTCCTTTCTTACCTCTTTTTCCATAACTTTTTCCAGATTTTTTAACTGAGGATGTAAGGGTGGGTTGTAGGTAGTCTTACACTTTAAATCTGTATTTTTAATATATTTATCTTTAGGGAACATTATATTCAAATTAACTTTTCTCAAAAACAATTTAATATCCAGTAGTGTATTAGTAATGTCTCCTTTTTTATATTGGATAAATTTCAAACCCTTAGAAAATAGTCCAAAGTGTTCCTTCTCTATACCTATATTACTAAAGTTGTAGATAGAAAAATTGTTGTATGTATTTCTAATTCCCTCTATTAAAATCTCACTATTGTCACTAATGGTAGGGTGGGGATCATTCAAAATCTCCCCCTCCCCCTTCTCCCCCCCTCCACTGAAAATTTGATTGTGGAGGACCTTGTTTATTCATCAACCTTTCGGATCTCCGCAAAGGTGGAAAGGCTTGTTCATAATTCTGGTCTACCTCCCCATGAAAATTCCTTCCATCTACCTCATTATTCTGGGGTGGTGCTTGAAAATTCTGCCTACTTTCATTGTTGTGTTTGGAATATCTATATGAAGGTTTCGGGTAACTGTTATTAGTATCATATTCCTTGACATCTCTTTTTAGTTTCTTTAATTTTCTATACACCAAATCCTCACTTTTATCATCAATATCTTTTCTAATATTAAAATATTTATCTTTTTCTTCCTTAAAGGTAAAAAACAGGTCATTTTTAATACACTGGTCTAACTCTTCTATTTCATTCTGAAGCGTCTCTTGACACCTTATATTTTCTCTAATAATGAATCTCAATACATCCAATCCACACTTAAAAGTTCAATGAGCTCTTTATGGAAATCAGAACCCATAATCACATTATTAGGGAACTTCTATACACGAAGTCCCTTCGGGACTATTTCCCTAGATATGCATTCTTTCAGATATTCATTTTCTATATCTAATGTCCTATATCTAGACATTAGTTTAGCTAAATTGTCCAACTTTATCCGGTAGGAATCATCAGAAGCGTATTGTTTATCATTACAGTCAATTTTGAAATTAAATTTAGACCGTAGCCAACAGTCTCTAACAATTTTTATAGTACCTGTAGCCTTGGCCGTTTCATATACTGTTTTTTGACCTGATTCAATATTCAGGCCTTTATTGGAACAATCTCCTATGTCCACTGCTTTAAAATGTTGGGAGTGGACGCAACATTAAAAGTTTCCCCATTAACCCCATCTAGGTCGCCGCCGTTATTAGAAACGCCCATAAGCTCCCTTTGTCTAGTACAGACTGCTCCTCTCTGTTCTCCCAACCCTTCGGTTCCTGAGGATCGTTGTTTGGCTATGTTACCATAAATCCCCACCAAAGATTGGCTAACGTGGAATTAATACATTTTATAAGTTGAATGTGAGTCTCTGCTCTTGGTCTTCGCACAGCAGATTGGATTATTCATTACCCTAATGTTAGATTGGTTTATTAAATCAATTAATTCAATTTCTCTTTTGGTAATATTCCTTTTATTGCTCACTTCAGTGTGTGTCCTACCTGCCATAACACTTAGATCTGTTTCACACATTTTTTCAAAGGTTTTAATAAAAAATGTTGGTTATTGGGCCACATTTACTATTGAGCTTGGATCGAGGTGGTTTTTCGATTTGGAATGTTGAATTTTTTGCACAGTTTGTTGGTTGGTGTTCTTTGGATCATGGCAAGCGGCAATAGCAGTGGCTCACCAACCTTGTTTACACAGCAGGATGGGAATGCTGGGACTTCCACATCTATTCCCTCAGAGGCGAATGCCATAGGGAACTTAACAGCTCTTGTGAACTTATTGCTGGGTCGGGTGGATAACTTGACCCAGAAATTAGAGGAGAAGAATGCCACTTATTCCCCTCATCAGAATCGGAACTTTGAGCAGGAACAGACTAACCCATCAGATATGAATGAAACAGGGAGGGTACTACAGGCTACACCTAACGGAAATGCGAGTAACATCCGCAATGACATCTGCAATAGGTTGCCTACTTTGCAACAGTTAGATGTTAACACAGCTAACTCGGAGAATGCAATTAGAGAAAACGCAATACCTACTATGGCCAATTTTTTGAAACAAAAGGATTTTTTTGGTAATGTGACTGTTAGAGCGTGAGTAATATCAACGCTTTAATGAATGATTTTGACTATAAACTGTTTAGATGCCACAAGCTACAACTCAAAGTGGCTTATTTAAAAGAATGCATCAATAAAAAAATAATTCCGAAAGGGTTACGCCAGTGGTGTTACCCTGTGGGGTTAATTGACAAGTCTGTTTTTCACCAATAACTGGTTGGGTTGTTTGAAAAACAGGGTTTTGAATTTCTACAGTCACTAATTAACTTTTACAATGTTGAAATTAACAACCTAAAGGCTGACCTAGAAGTATTAGAACATACCATTAGCACAATGAGTCTTTAGATAGAGATGATACTATGCTAGTTTTTTTTTTTTAGAAGCTACCATGGCTAAACTACTAGAAAATAAAAAAAAAAAAAAAAAGAACCAGAGATGACTATGCTATACTAATAATAAGGCCTATCCACCCCCACCAAAGGTATTTCATACCCAAGTTGCCCCAGGTAATGTAATCAAAGATGAAACCCAGAGAGTGACTGAAACAAATAATCAACTGGCTGATAATGAAACAACTAAACACTGGGCTACGCTGTAGTGAAAAGAAAACAGAATGGGACAAGAGCAGCCTAATAGTAATAATCAGAATAATGAGCAGGATTTTCAAAGAGGGTGAACAACAAGACACAACAATCAGAACAACAGGAACCAGGGTCAGAGGAAGAATCACCGCAACCAGCGAAGGAGACGATAGTGGTGGAACAGGAAGGAACACAAATCATATATATAATTTTACAGTTCTAAGTATTGACCAGAAAATTATTGATTTTGGTTTGTCATTTGTCCATAGAATGTGGATGTGGCTAAAAACTACTATCCTTAAAGCTCTTTGCACGTAAACTGAATTTAGCCTCATTAATGGGCACAAATACTTCACTGACTAATATCCTGAGGGTGTCTAGTGTGTTTAACTCTCCTTTGCATGGATCACTTAGCACCTTTGAAAAAATGTGTGAAATAGATCTAAGAGTTATGGCAGGTAGGGCACACACTGAAGTGAGCAATAAAAGGAATATTACCAAAAGGGAAATTGAATTAATTGATTTAATAAACCAATGTAACATTAGGTACAACAGAAGAATGGATGATTATTTATCTACAAACACTTACAAGTTAGTCAATGAAAATTTAATGGGCCTATAAAAGAATAAAAGGCATGATAGATGATTTATTCTTGGAAGAGGTGACAAACATAGATACGTATCAGTATTTAATAATGGCTGCCCCAAAAATGCCAGTGTTGTTTGGCTCCCCTAAGTTGCATAAAGTTAGCCCCACCTTTAGACCTATAGTTGATGGGAGGGGATCAATAACATATGCATGTGCTAAATGTATTGATAGTATCCTCAAACCACTTATTAGGGATGAGCCCCAAATTTGTAGGGATTCCTGGAGCTTTTTAGAAAGTGTTAATAAGCTCGAATATAATGAAAATCATATCTTTCTCACTACTGACGTGAAAGATCTATATACGGTGATACCACAGGCTTTGGGAATAGCATGGACCAGAGAATTTATGTTTGCAAAAAAAAAAAGTGGATGATAATAATATTAATCTAGTAGAAACACTATTGGAACTAGTTCTGGCTAACAACTATATGATGTTTAATGGTTTTTTTTTTCACAAACAGGGCTGGCTGCTATGGGTCACCCTGTGGGTAGTTTTGAAACTGCATAATGGCACAATGGAGTGGTCCCTATTGTTTACTAAGGCTTTCATTTTAAACATAACAAGTATGACAGACTTTGCCACCCTACCCACAGAAGAGGGCAGTAGTTAAGGGACAGATGGTTAGCGTGAAATATTTGTTAATGAGATTATGGTTGAGGTAAAAAAAAAGAAAAAGAGGATCAGGACTTTTTAACTTATTGGGTAATACAATAAACATAGCTGCACTACTTGTGCAAAGAGAGCTTTTAATTCGATGCAGACAGAAGTTAGCAGAGAGTCTCAACTTCTTATTTCACATACTCTATTATAAAAAAAAGAAAAAGACATTTTTTTAAAAAATTGGTGCATTATATTAGAAGATAGCGGGTTGAGTATAAATGGAACATTTAACTGCGAACTTAAGGGAGTAGTGATCTTGCAAAGGAGAGTGGGTACATCATACTATACTGGAAAAACCGAGAGAAAATTTAGGCAGTGAAGAATTTATGAGCACCAATATTGCATTAATAGAGGTGACAGCCTAAATGCATTAGCTAGGCATGTCAATGAATTGGGGTTGTTTTATCAGTGTGTATTTAGTAATTTTGGTAGTTTAAAGCTTGTTATAGAGTTCATCTATCTGATAGAAATATATACACATAAAAAAAATATTCTTGCTTTTCATATAATAGCAGTATGTTGCAATTTGGGCTATAGTAAGTGGCATTATGTGATCAGATAGATATGTATAGACTTTTTATTTTAAGTAAGATTGTATAATAATTTAATAATTTGGTTATTTGAAATGAATCCGGTTTCATAACATATATACATATATATATATATATATATATATATATATACATAATGAGGTTTTTGCATATACATATATAAAAGTTTATAGAAGTTGTTAGTTATTCTAAGCTATTTTAAGTTATTTTAATAAACTATTAATTGTTTTTTGTTATTGATATGTTTGTATAGGTTTTAATATTTTTAGGATGTGACTACCTGTTAAGTAAAATATGTTTTTATATGGTTTAAATGTATATAGTGATTTAAATAATGGAAGTATATTCTTTAGCTTAAATTTAGGTAGTCATAGCCCTTTTAAAAATGTAATTGACTAGGATAATTGAATTATTACCCATTGGGCTGGTATATAAAAGATGTGTTTTTTTGGAAAATTACTTGTCTGAAGAAGTTGGGGCAGAGACCCCTTCAAAAGCGCTTAAAAGTATAAATAATAAAAAATTGGTTTTAATACAAAACGTTGGTTATTGGGCCACATTTACTATTCAGCTTGGATCCAGGTGGTTTTCCGATTTGGAACAATAACTTTTATGGTTTTAGAAGAGACATCTTTGAAAATTAGTTCTGACATATAGAAAGATTCCCTAATTACAGTTGCCACACGGTAATCAAAGAGAAAAAAGCAATCAACCCAGGTGACCAAGTCTCTAATCACTGACTCACTTGATAGTGGGGGGATTATTGATGTGGTAGTCTGTAATAATTTGTGGTTTCAAAATGGGGATACTATATTCCTTGGAGTTTAATTTAAACCCCTTGTCAGTGCTAACTCATGTTGACTTGACAACTAACCTAGTTTACAGTCATCAGCAAATTTGGATAACCAGAAATTAGTGTTATCAGTACTGGGGTTAGAGAAATAAATAAACAAAAAGGGTCCCAACACAGATCCCTTGGGGACACCACTGCTCACCCCCTGACTGAGGGGGCATCATCAAATCTGACCATGTATATTCTGTCCTTCAGCCACTTTTCTATCCAACTTACCAACAGGATAGAATGTTTAATACCGTAAGTTTTTTTTTTTATGGCTCTATTATGTTTCATAGTGTCAAATGTATTGGCCCAATCAAGATAAGCAGCAGACCACTGTCCACCACCGCATGACCTTTTCACAGAAGCTTACAAAATTTAGTAAGAATGACCTACCATTGACAAAGTCGAATTGCTGTAGCTCAAGCCTAATCAGATGTCCGATGTCATGAGTAATGAATCTGGGGATGATGCACTTTCTGGCTTTGGGGATAAGACTCATGAGGCTGAGGAGTCCGCAGTTTCCAGGGTCCATGGTGGGTCCCACCCTTGTGGAAGGGCATCAGTACCACAGCATGCCAGGATTCATCTTTCTGTTATACAGTTTGCTTATACCAAATGACAACCGGGGTGGTTTGCTTTTGAATTTACCACAATATTTGGTTCTGGTAGGAAGTACCATGTCAAGGCATTTGTATAAATGGGCATAAAGATCCTTGGTGTAGGTGGCTGCATATCCTAAGTCAACTGTGGGGTTTTGTTCTGTGAATTTAAATATTTCTAGCATGTAAAAGGTTTGCCTTATTCTACTTCATTTTATTTAAATTTGATAACTGTGTAACTACATTGGCCGACAGACCCTTTGACACCATGGCGCATGACACAAACAGAATATTTTACATAAAAAAATACACAGACTTCTACACACTGCACTAACAAAGCAATCCCTATATTATTTACAATTAAAAATGCAGGTGATATTATTTACAATTAAGGGAGCCATTCAATCAGTGATCATTAGTTGAAAGAATCTCTACAAGAAATATGTGAATACAGCATGAGCTGCCAGGACTACCAGAAGCAACAGCATGTGGTGTCCTTAAACAGTTCTTCTTTTAGTTTGTTTCAGAATAAGTGTCTCTTGCTACATCAGCTCTGCAGGCAGTTCATTCCAAGCAGCTGGGTCTAAAATACAGAAAGCTTTTTCTCCTACAGAGGATTTAAATCATTGTATAATGAGAGTAATGCTATCGTCTTGGCTGTCTCAGTGTGTAATTAGGCTGCCTGATTTGAAATAGTGTTTATGGGACAGTGTCCTATTTTTAACAGCTTGTATATTTGGCATTTAGGTAGACATGTGGCTCTGTCATTAACAGTAACTACTCAAACCACTGTAGAAGTTGGCATTTATGAGCTTCGGGTTACGCAAGAACAAATCTGCAGATTTTGTTTATAGTAGTTTGCATTTTACATGTGTTTGAACTGGAGTGGAAGGTTACAAGAGGGAACCCATATTCGACCTTAGGGATAAATACATTTTAGCTAAGGCATTATGAACTGTTGGGGTGAGTAAAAGTAAGGTTCTATATCATAGTTTTCATGGGTGAAGTGTTTTACTAATAATGTTGTTAGTATGCTTGGCCATTGAATAAGTAGGGACAAAGATGATCTCCAAATACTTTTGTTCTGTTACTAGTGGTAATGTGCTGCAGTCAGTAATTAGACTAGGAATTTAGGGAGTTTTTGCGATGTGCCAAATATCATGAGGTTAGATTTCAGGGGACTGATTAGGAGCAGACTTGTATTCATTCAGTGGCATAATCTGTAAAGCTAGATTGTAGTTTCTATTGAAGGGTCATAGGTGATCATACATGATTCAAGTAGTGAAATAATATTTGTACAAAGCAACTTCTTTAGGTGGGGCAGGTCAGTAAACACATCCTTAATGTAAAGGGAAAACAGTGGTCCAAGGATGGATCTTTATGAAACACATATGCTAGCACTGCATTCAGTCAAAAGGCAGTTTTCTAGGTGTACTTGGAATGTTCTGTTCTGGAAGTAGCTTTGAAACCATCTTATTTTATTTGGGCCAAAACGGTTTGCTGTGTATAGAGGACCAAAGCAAGGCCTTTCTGAAGTCTCTAAAGAGGGTTAACAGGGGAGTGAATGTTCTCAGAGTAAAGCTGACCAGCAGCTGGTCTGACTTAACTAATGATAGACTGACCAATATGAGGGAACAGGTTGGAGCAAAGTTTGCAAGAACTAGGTCAAGAATGTTCCCACCCCTTGAGGGACTGAAGACTAGATGATCCAAGGTGTTTGTGTTTACCCAACTCACAAAGCATTTAGCATAACCTACGTTGCTAGGGTAGGTACTCCAATGTATGAAGCAACGATAGTTGAAGTTGCCAAGAATTAACAGGCTACTGCTTACAGGGATATTTTAAGGAATGCCATGATGTTTTCATGACTGTGTGAGGTAATGGAATGGGATGAAAGACGATCTAGAAGTGTAAGTCTGACTGTCCTAATGTGAACTGGAGTTCTGTGAGCTCATGGGAATCTCTGGGTGTCACTTTTGAAAAGATATGGTCACTGACAGACACTGAGGCTATTCCACAGTTACCAATAGTTTAAGATGTGGTTTGCGCAGAACACATGGGGGTGCTCTCTTTACATCTGAACCATACCTCTGTAACCACACAAACATGGACATGCTCTACATGCAGAAGTGCCTCCTGATTAGGGCCACCCTGTTGTTGTCCAATTTTGCATTCAATTTATTTGTTACACTGATATGTTCCGTAGATGAACTTTGCATAAAAAAGGCACAAGAGGGGCAGCAAAGGCTTTTACCAGTATGCGGAATCCTTAAATAACAGGTGTAGACCATCTTTTGTGAACACTGATCATCTCATGCCAGGGTGGCACAAATTGGATCCTCATGAAATGGCACAAACTATATAAGCAATTTCTGAACCTATCCATTCCTTGATTCTAGGCATTATTAT